>NC_133820.1:84860816-85011295 GCF_047830755.1 Zonotrichia albicollis | reverse complement strand
TGGTGATATGCTGACTATGAAGCAGAAGAAATAGAACTATCAAACAAAGAATATTATTCATAGCAAAAATATTGTAAATATATTCTGGCATTGCAGCTGATATTAATTGGAAAACAGTGCATGCAATTAAGCTAAGGACCTAATCTCATACCCTTCTTTGTTCTCAGATAATATTTTATATAAATTCAATGAAGGTTCTATGTGAATAATGATACAAAGTATTGTGGTAAGTCTGTAAGCCTTAAAAAACATGTTTTGATTTAAACAGGCCACTTCATTTAGCATAGTACATTGAGAAGGTGTCTGAATGAATGACTAATGTCTACCTGGCATTACAGTATTTATTTTCATTCAGGAATTTTCTTGGTAGAAGTACATCACCTGCTTCACAGAGGGGTAGAAATTATTACCCCAGATATTCCACTAAAAAGTTAGGCATGTAATCTAACCTAGGAGCCTCAACTCCTTACCTGGCCAATGGTCAAGAAAAGGTTGCTACAGAAGCAAGCAACTTATTTTAAGCAGACATTTTATTAGTAGGGGAAAAATGTTGTCTCCCTGGATCCAACTTTACTCATTTACTCAGTTTACTGAGAAGTCCACATACCTAAACATCAATTATCTGTGTAACAACCTTCCACACATAATACCAAAATATTCCTATCTTGATTGCCTGGCTGTCTTCAACTTTTATGAGTTTGTGTAGAGGACAAATAATCTTTCCAGCTCAAATACTGGAAATATTACACATTCTAAGCTTGTGTTTTATGGGCAGTCCCAGAGAGAAAAAGGAAAAAGAGAAAAAAGTTTCAATGAATTCCATACAACTATGTATGTCTGTACATAAAAATTTCTAATCTAAATTAGTATTAAAATAATGAGATAACCTTAGTAAATAATATCAGATCAGAATTACAGAAATGAAACAACTTTATAAGTGCTCTAGAGATTAACAACTCTATACCAATAGATCATGTTTCACTTGTGTGCTACCTCTCTGACTGGAAAAAAAGAAAAATTTTAAAGTTTGTAAGTTTGTCAGACAACTAATAGCAATTAGCATAATTAGCTCCAGGTGGATATGTACACAAAGAAGATTCTTGGTTTACTTTTTATGAAAATTGCCAAAAGCTGATATACAGAATTTTCAAATCGTGGTATTAATTCAAATTTCTGTGTCTCCAGATGTTTTGCAGCTGGGGTTTGCAGAAGTCACTAGGGTAGCAGTTATGCTGTGATGCATGAAGCTGTCTTTCAGTTTATTACCTCAGAACAGTGAACTGCAGTGTTGACAGGCATTTTTGTTTCTACAAAGTAATAAACATAAATGGAATAAGCCAAAAATCTTAGACTACAATTTCAAATGGGGGTTCTTTTCAGGATTCTTAAAAAATATTTCACCTGACTGCATTTTGGTTTTTTTTCTTTTTTATTTTTTCTTTTGAAATTACATCATGTATAACTTCAAATTAGAAGTATGAAGAGTTGGCATCAAAGTGATTCTAGAATTTTTCCAAACAAGCTTCCTACATTTTGGAAATAGCCTTCATTCATCTTAAATGCTGAGCAGAATACTAGTCTTGAACTATACTAATGAAAATGAGGTTTTCAGTACAATGGCAGACCTTCAGAATACTTTTAGCCTAATCTCTTGCACTCTATTAATATAATCCCTTCTAATTTAAGACCGTCAGATATTTTCTGGGTAATTTTCATTCATTAATAATAACATTTATTCACATTTTTTCTTTGTGCACTCATTGAAAATTTCTTCATTTTGTACCCTTTGACCCATATATATATTTTTGTGAAAACAAGGAGAAAGTAAAAACTTCACCCTGACTTGAAATTAGTTATGTACAAAAAGATACCAGAAAGTTCTGTGTATCACAATTCACTAATATTGTGGTATGGTTAAAATTTATGACACTGCTATCTGCAGATATATTCCATTGGTACTTCAGGATGCTCAATATTTTTGATCTTGCTTTCAAGATAGACTATTTTAACACCTTTATTCCTCTAAGAATATCAGCCTCAACATTCAGGCAGAATGTACAAAATATTACACCAGTGTTTATTACAGCTGTATTTGTTGGGTATTCTTTTTTATTTTTCCCATTGGGAGACAAAAACCTCATTTACCTTTAATGAAAGGAGGGACTATGTCTAACATACAGTTAAAGGGTACATATAAAATGCTAGCAGTTTCATCCTGTGTGGAAAAAACCCAGAAAACATTTTCTGCAGGGAAAAAAAAAGTTTAGAAAAGGATGATAATTTTTTGTGCCATGTTATAAATGTTTTATTTCTAGGGAGAAACATTATAAGCAAAAAATTTAAAATTTAAAATTAGTAGTCATTAACTGCAAAAAAAATCCATTAACAAGTGAAGCTTATGGATACTGCTATATTAGCTGATTTTGAGTTTCTGATGCATGTCTATGTTTCTACAACTTAGTTATCAAAGGGAATACTTCTTTGTCAAGAGTCTTTTATCCAGGACCAAACAGGGCCAGAAAGACTACTAGAGCTTAACATGGCAACCAGCTCCTATTTTTTTCCCACTCATGAAAAAAAAAAAAAAAAAAAAAGGAGAAGCAAAGGCTAAATCACAACCTGCAGGTCTTCTCAGTGTTAACTTTTCTCCCTCAAAAATGAATGTAGGCATTTCCTGCTTACCTTGTATAGATTTCATGCTATTTTAAAAGGCATAAGAGCCACTTAGAAATCAAGCTACTTAGCTGTTTTGTTTGGATGATCTCAAAGCATTTTGGTTTATATGTAAATAATTAAAAGGAAAGGTATTTTCTAATTCTCTGTAGCAAGTTTTATTTTTAAAATTGCCACTGTATATCTTTTTCTCTTGTACTGTAATGATGATATAGGTTATTTAACTTAGAAATTGATTATATAATTCACAGTTTTGTTGGGTCATTCTAGAATGTCTCTGACGAAACTCACCAATTCACTACAATGTAGTATTGTATTTCTTTATCTCTTTATTCAGAGATTTTATATCTTTTATTTTCTTTTTTTATTTTTTTTAGAGACTTTGCACATATTGACACATGGTTCTCAACTTAATTGACATAACATTTACTTGTTGTTAATGGTGATATTCTAAATAAGCCAGCAGTTTATGCTAATATATCTGAAGTAGCTTGGTCACCTTTTTCTGATGACAGCAACATAGTTATTCCCTCAGGGTGTTTGATGCCTCTCACTGCTGCGTTAATCTAGTGTTTCATCTTGTTGCTTACTGAAATATCCACATGAATAATAAAATGACAAACATGCAATTCAGAACCATACCAGATCCAGAATGTAAAATAAGATTTTTCCAATCTGCTTTCCTTTGAAAATAATTTTTTTCTTTGAGATTTTTTACTGTTTTAAGAAATCAAGATATTCTGTAGGTTTTCACAGGTGCAAAGAAATGTATTTCTGTGTTAGTTAGTACGAAACCTTAAAGAATGACATCAGATTAATTAAATGAACCCAGCTCTAGTCAAGGATGAAATGCCTTGCTGGGTTTGTTGGTTTTTTTTTTTTTTTTAAATTATCATTATCTAATAGCACAAAGGGGAAGTAAAAATATATCAATTAAATACTTGGGGGGTTTTTGAAGATGGAAGTTAAAGTATTTTAAAGTAAGTTAAAGTTATTTCATTTTAAAATAAAAATTAGGTGGCCATTTTACAAATAAGGGACATGACTCAGGCATTACAAATGTCCAGCACAAGGAGATAGTTATTGCAGTGATTCTCTGTGGATCTTCTCAGTGCTGTATTTTTCTTTGCTCTCACAGTGAAATGCAAGAAATGAATTCTGTAGATGTCTATGTAGGAGCAGCTTTCTCATAGACTATCTAGATAATTTCATCAATTTGAAGTTCTCAGTGAATATTTCTGTCAAACATAGAAGAGTTAGTCTATTATTATTTAGTCACAACATTCTACTTCTGTCACTAGTTTGAAAGGCACTATACTGGAAAGCTTAAGTACATGTCCACTTCCTCATAGACATACAGGTAAATGTGTTGATATACACTGCTTTTCCCTTCTTCCTTCTTCCTCTTTTCTTTTTCGTTTCTCATTTCTCATTTTTCATCTTTCATCTTTCATTTTTATTTTTTCCATTATTCTCCTCTCCTCTCCTCTCCTCTCCTCTCCTCTCCTCTCCTCTCCTCTCCTCTCCTCTCCTCTCCTCTCCTCTCCTCTCCTCTCCTCTCCTCTCCTCTCCTCTCCTCTCCTCTCCTCTCCTCTCCTCTCTCCTCTTTTATAATTTAAAGTCTTCTGAGGATTTTATGCAGATTGTTCATCTTACTTCTATGTTTGCCATATGTAAGTGTCCACACGTTTAAAAGATAACGTTTAAGCATCAGGTGTCAGGAACATGAATGCTAGACTTCTTTATGTACAAGTAGCTATACTTAAGAAGGTTTTACAACATTAAAACAGCCCAGATCTTAAAAAAAAATAAACTATAGATTTAAATATGGAAAAAGGTAATTCTCAGTGGAAAAAAAAGACAAAGGGCAAGTACATGCCAATTATTAGCAGAGAAGTCAAATCTAAACCAGTTTCAATTTAGTAGAATGAAAAGTAAATATATAATTATTTTTCAAGGGATATTCAAAACATAATGATTGAGCACCAGAGAGTGGCAATGAGAGATACCCACAAAACTTGAATGATATATAATTATAATATGAGATTTGGATGTTCTATGATCCTTTCATATTTAACAGAGAGAAATTATTAGAGTACAATTAATTTGAACTGTTTCATACTCTTGTTTTAGGATTAGATGTATCATACCTCTCCTGTACTTTCAGCAGTCGTCTAGTATACTAAAATCAAAAGATAATTGAATTCTGTGTATCTGCCTTCAGATCCATTTTCCATGCAAAACTCAATATGACTTTCAGACTAAAATCTGTTTGGAACTTTCACAAAGTGTGCTTCTGCAAATTCTTCACAATCTTTTGTGTTCATTTAAAAAGCCTACAACAAATCTTCCTGTCAACAGTCAAAATCTCCAATTTGTCCACTATTCTCTTCTTATTACCCTTAAGCTCTTATTTTCAGTAGCTACTCAATTCATTATTAAGGGGTTCTTGGCAGGAAGATTCCTTCTTTTTTAACTCAAAGTTCCTCAAAAATAAAATCTTCAATAGAAATATTTATTATCTAACTCTGATTTTTACTCAGTTTTTATTCTCTTAATATGCTACTTCAGTAACAATGCATCGTGAGACATGAGAAATAATTCCATACAATTAATCCCACCATTTACAAATTGCAAGATTTTTCTTTCTTTTATTATAACACAAGACTGAGCAATAAGGAACTGACTGCAAGTAGCACATTTTTTATTTGCATTACATGAGATGGAAGCACAATCTCTAGTTTATGTTTATAATGTATGCGACATTTAAATTGTCAACTTCAAAAAACTTTCAATCTGTACAGACAACTTGAGCATTTAGTACTTTCTTGAATATGGAAAAAATTTTAAAAACTGACTCTTATATCACAACAATTGTGGTTGTCAATCCCTTCAAGAGGTGATATTGTTTTTTAGACTTCATAAAGGATTCATGTGTAGATGCATATTGAAAAAATATAGTGCTTACATAATTTTTACATGTGGCTGGTATTTACCTGTTTGTAGAAGTTTCATTTCTATAAGATCTTGATTTTCACAGTCCAAATCCTGAAAAAGAGATAAAATTGTCCAAAATGTGTAGGTTTCACACAGGTTTTTCACCTCTTAGAGAGCAGATTAATTTTTTCCAGGTAGTAATCCCAAGAGTTTTTCTCCTTTAGGTTTCTCGTTAAGTTTGCTGAAGTTACATAAACATATCAGATGGACCAAAAGTGTGAGAAATTTAAGGTTTTGTCCATTCATAGGAAAAAGGACACATTTACAGAAATTTTAATATTGTTGATGGTGTTGGATGGTACTTGAGTTAATTCCAATTTATTTGTCACAATAGTTTATGAACAAGATGACTGAAACAGGAAGTCTAGGAACAATCGGATTCTATCATTTTCAAACAGGAGGAAAACAACTTATTTGACCTAGATAATTCAAAGATATATCAAAGATATAGCAAGGAGCATCTCTTATAAGTTACAAAAATTAGAAAAAAATTCCATTGGATAAGAAAAAGAACAAAAATAAACTACCCTCTTCTCTCCTTCTCTTTTTTTTTTTTTTTTATATTTTATTTTATTGCTCACAGAAATGAGTAAGTAGAAATTTTGATGACAGAAGGCAACTTCAATAAGAGCAACTGTGGAATTTATGAACCTTAAAATGAAGAGAAGGAATATTTGTAAACATAAAGCATTGATCTTAAAGACACAATCATAACTAAACTCAAGAAATAGCAACAGAAATAACAAGGAAATTAAATGAAAGGTAAAAAAATGTTTAGAGTGCTCTGCCTTACATGAACAATATTTGAAGAAAAAGCATAAGACTAAATCATCCAAATGCATCAAAATTATACAAGTGTAATAAAAGAACAACTTACGTCCATCAAAATAGATGCAGAATTTTAAACAATGAAAAGTGAGATAAACTAGTATGAGTACATAAAAAATTGCATAATCATACAGAAAAAAAAAAAAAGGGAAGATAAAATGAGGAAAAGTGTGTGAGTGCTTATATAAATACAGTCTAACTTGTGTACATAATGTGCTCCGTACGTGGACGTGCACAGACATTCACACACCCCTCTTTCACTGTCCCTTCCCTGTGACAACTTCTCTACTTCTTTTGGGTCTTGGAAAGTTTCAATTTCAGTAAGTTTCAGAGTATGTTAGCAGAGTATCTTATATGTTCAGGTGTCTCCTCCTGCGAGTAAATCTGATTGAAGACTAAAGTGGTTTGACAAACCCTATATTGTGCTGAGAAAAATGTTATACCTTCCCAAAGCACACATCAGTATGCCAATAATATACTCAAAGGATCCACCTCCATATAGTTCTTAGTTAATGTAAGACATCTTTACTTTGTTTAATTGGTTTCATGTTTGCATAAGGATACAGAAACTATGTAAATATTTAAAAGGTTAAAAAAATTGGTTTCAGTAGTTTAGGGAAAAAACCTGATTAATCTCATTTAACCTGAGATTTCAAATATGTGCATGAACTCCTTTGTCTTGTTTATGTCAGGTCAAAGAGGAATAATGTTCATGTAAATCAATTTAATTATATTTTGGTATTCGACCTTCTGTTTTACTAATATTATAATGCCCAAATAAAATCATTAATGAATTCTTTCCATTTGCACCACGATAATATGAACCTTTTTTTTAACCTATTTGAACAAGCGGATGTTAGATACACAAAAAAGGTTACACATTCAACACAAATGTTTTCCCTATACTGTTAGTTAATCAATAACTGCACTTTTCAAACTTGTTCTCAGCCAGGTTGTACCAAGAAAGTTAAAAAATGCTTGCTGTAAGTCACTGCTGACCAGATATGATCTATAATTTTAGGTTTCTTTGCTACATATTTTTATAAATTTTTTTAAGCAGTTATATGAGAGTTGTATTTCCATTTGTCATGTGATCTAGGGTTAAAAAAATGTAGCTTCTTTCAAAGTTGCAGTTGCTCCAAAGAAGGTAATATATGTTTCCACTAATTAAGTCAAACACAATTAGCAAATTACAACATGTTCTGAAATATGGCTCTGACATGGTTTTCTCTTCCTGGTTTGTTGCTTTTACTGCCTTATTTTCAGTTTACAATTTGCTACAATATCTACAGAATGGCATGTGGTAGTAGTGTTACATTTCTCTATGCCAGGTAAAATAGACTGATTAAGTCAATGCAGTCATCTCCAACATACTTTACAACATTAATGTTATGTGCAATTTAATTGTCTAAATAAACTACTTTTTAATGTAAAACTAATGAGAAAGGACAAATTTTCTAAATAATTTATATATTCTATGTGTATCATGCCACTCCATATGGAGAACATTCAGACTAACAGCTGTGTTAAAAAAACTGTCCAGCTGAAAGGGACAGCAGCAACTGAACATGCCACATCCATGTTTAGAGTGCCTGAATCTGCTGAATATTCCAGATGGTTGGAGGGTAAACAAAAGGGCTGTTAACATCTCAATGCATAGCCTTGACATGATGGTAGTTACTGTATTCAATCGTGGGTGGAAATAAAGCTTTCTAAATATTTCACAGTCCAGGACTTTGTGTATATCTATTCAATGACTGCAAATATCTGGACCCCCTAGACTGCAATATGTTCTTCACAATATGTTCTATTTTATTTCCAGGTGTAATTTGTATAGATAAATAGGGTTTGTGTGGCATGTTTGCAAATTAAATATTACTACCTATTTAGAAGTGTAAATATTATAATGTAAATGATGCACATAAACTATTATTTCCAGTCTGTAAATAATTCAACTTTATCAAGGATACTTAAACATTCCAGCTTTCCATCTGGAGAACATAAATCAGAAAAGGCTTGCATTTTGGTAAGTGCAGTGAAATATTTCAGAGAAATAATCAAGCTGAACAAAACTAGAAAACAACACCCCCAAGTCAGAGAAAAATATTGTGAAGTTTTACTTTCTGCAACAGAGTATGAGGGAATATGCTGCAATGAAAGACATTAATCCTTTTTAGATAACTTTAGTCTGTTTAGCTTGCTGTATACTTTGATACTTAGTTAATCCACTTGCAACTCTTTCAGAATGAAAATGGAGAAGTTTATCAAAGCATGAGTGTACATATTTTCTGAAATTTCTTTTATGCACAGTGTTTTGTGTACTATCATTAAGTCTGAAATATAAAATAGTCTTTCCATGAGATATGAGTTTGAGACAGATATTTTTCCCACACAATTCCTTTGTTTTCAATCCAAAACAATGCAAATGATTACTTTAAAATGTAGAGAGATAATTTAAAAAAAGACAAATAATTTGAATATCCTTGTACTTGCTTTTGACAATTTCTCATTTTTTACCAAATAAGATTCAAAAACCTTACTAATAATCTAACTTTCAATCCACCAAATACTGCATTTTCTCCCTTAAAAGTAACAAAAGCAACAAAACCTCAAACAAGATATGAGTTTTGGCTACTCCTTTGTTTGAAGGAGTCTCAATTTTAATTTTTTTTTACCATGGTGCAATTTGAACATTTAAGCATCCGAAATATTACTGCTGAAGGTATCTATTTCAATAATACCAACATATTTAAAAAGAATATGAATCACATAAAATAATACATACATTGTGATAAAGCAGATATTTTTGGCACAGTAACTAAGAGAAACCAAAAGGCAAATGGAATAACTATGGAAATTTTTTTTGTTCTTTCGTAGGTAGATTTTTTTTTTTCTCCAACGCTGTTGTTGTATATATAAGAAGTCTTCACTGAAGGTGAAGATCTCATTAACACTGAGCAGGACTTGGACGTCAAATGAGCATTTCATTCTCTGGGAT
Source organism: Zonotrichia albicollis (assembly GCF_047830755.1). NCBI lineage: Eukaryota > Metazoa > Chordata > Aves > Passeriformes > Passerellidae > Zonotrichia > Zonotrichia albicollis. Next base: position 85,001,799 of record NC_133820.1, on the reverse strand, counting down.
GGAGTGAGAATATCACTCTATTCACTGTGATTGCATTCAAAGGAAATTATTCCTCTGATCAGGAAAATGAGCAATTTTCACACAAACATACACACACATACAAAAACCAAACAAAAGTCCATTAGTTTTTCTTAGAAAATATGTAACTGCAGAGAGATATTTTGTAGCTTTGAATTTTGGACTTTTCTTTCTCTTTTTATTTAAAAAATTCCTCAATTTGAGATATTCTACAAAATATTTTGAACTAATATCAGATACTAGTTTTTCAGATATTTTCTGCAAGTATATCATCTTGTACTCTGCTGAAGGAACAAGAGGAATGCATTATTCTTGAGAAGTTAACTGCATGACCAGTAAATCATTTAACTTTTTAATTCCAAAAGGTTTTTTTTTTTTTTTTTTTTGGTTTTTTTTTTTTTTTTTGTTGTTTTTGGTTTGGTTTGGGTGTTTTTGTTTGTTTGTTTTGTTTATTTGTTTTGGTGGATTTTGTTTGGTTTTGGTTTTGTTTTTATTTTTAATATGGAATTTAATAAATTTTACAATAGTGTAAATTTTCAAAATTATATGCTATGGGAGAAATTAGTGAACTGTAATCTTTGTTTTTTAGGTCATACAATGCTCAGTTTCTCTGTTGTGCTTATTCAGATTCAGATTCTGTTATAATAAGCCTTCAGATGAGGGACAGGGGAGAAGCTGAACAAGTTCACTTTTAGGGAGCTGAATTTACCACTTTCACTGCAGTAGGGTGGGAGGTGAGCAGGAATAAACTCTGTGGGCAGAAAATATGAAATACTGATCCATAACCCTAGGACCATGTCCTTCCTTTACATATCATGCCATTCCTATGGTGAGTAAGAATGGCAGCTATCAGCTAGGCTCTACATGGTTTCAGCATAGGTAAACTTCTCAGATTTATGATTTTCTGAAAATGTCTCTAGTATTAGAGTCACTGTAATTATGGACAATAGGTATTAACATTTAGAACTGATTTGGCGTCCACAGATGAGAATGTATTTATATAAGTCAGGGTGCATACCTGAGTTATATGATTAAGCTACCAGTCAAAGAAAATCTGTTGTTTAACAACATCTGAAAAATTAATATAAATCTGTTCTTCATGAAATTGTACAACAGGCCTTTTGTAAAGGCTAAAAAGGCTAGATAATATATTGCATATATGTAAGTGCATATATATATGCAAGCATAAAATGAAAAGTTCAATAAAGGCAATATACAGCAGTGTGCTAACTTCTAATACCAGCTACTCATAAATCAATGCATATTATATATATATATATATATATATGTAATATAATATAATGATATAATGTTTTTTGCTGTCTTCTTCACTATGATAGCTGAATGTCTGTGAGTATTTGAACAACTAACAAACATAAGACAATCAAGTATGGATTAATTCATGTTTATTGCTCATAAAAGGAGAAAGAGAGAAGAAGAAGATCAGGAACAAGAACAAGAGCAAGAGCAAGAACAAGAAGAAAATTATTGTAAAATCCTTCCTGTATGTTTCCATGCACCATATAGTAAGTAATACACATCACTGGAAACAACACTAACAAAATTAGTATAGAAGCCAGGAGAACAGATATGTAGTTACATTTTGTTTACAAGCCAGCATTATTTAACTGGATGCATGTCTGGAGTCTCCTCTATGCTTTCTTGAGCATCTGGCAGGACAACACCCTCATGCAATTGAAGCAGGACAGAGAGGTGGCTGCTGTTCCTCTTCAACAAGAATGAAGAGATAGCAGGTAGTGGGTTACACGACTTGCTATTTTAGGTGTGGAGAACATAAACAACAGAAATTATTTATCATTTTTTTAATTGTCAAATTTTTGGCTCAAGAAATTTAGTCTTTCTAAGAATGATCCTGCCTGATCCATATGTTACTGCCCTTATACGTAGGATTTTACATGTGGTCATCTTTTCTTGAAAAGTTGGTCAGTCCTGTTAATAATGTTGACTGTACTTTCATTTTCCTAGATTTCTGCAAATTGACTCACAGGGGTGGTTCTCAGATCTATTATTTTTTCTTTATTTTTTATCTTTAAATGATACTATATAAGTAAGTGCTACTTAAAGAATATTTTACCAGTTGAGACATTTCTCTTTAATGCCAGACTGATACACCAGCCTCCCTAATATATTCTATGGCTGCTGAGCTAAAACATCTTGATGAAAATGATGCTTTGATCTTGGCAGCCAACCAAATCCAGAATGGATTTAACAGCTCAGTTAATAGTGTCTTCGTAAAGAAAAAGTGCCCTTGCGAAAAAAATGCTTTTTATTGTTTCCAAATATAGAGGAGTTACCCATTTTAAAATTTATCTATGTCATTTGTTCCCACATGTCAATGCAAGAAAAAAGGTGACAGAAGAGATCTCACCATATTTGGTTGCAATAAATAAATATTTAGCATGACATATTGTCTTTCTGAATTCCAAGTTCTGTCACTTGTTAGTGACAGATGCCTTGAGTACTTTTCAAATTAAAAAAAAAAAAACTTAAAAAATATTCCTCTTTGATTTAAGATGATATTGCAAGAAAAAAAATTAAGGAAACAAAAAACATTTGCCCTCCCCAAATGAAAAACAAAACAGCAACCATTACAAAGATATATCAAGTTTATATATTTTTCAATAATTTAATATTATTCTATCTTTTCAAGTTCCTTCCTCAATTTACACAACCACAGTTTACAGGTTTCTGAACTGGTTAACCCAAAGAAATTATTCACTTTAACTAAACTTCTGCATCCAAAAAACATTGCAAAGACTAAATAAGAAGTTCACCATATCTGTGTGATTTTCAGATACACTAAAAATACAAAATGCCCAACTTGTTTTCCTCTTTTCTCACAGAAATATATATACATATACATATGTATATGTATACATACATAGCAATGTGTTTTCAGTAAGGATTAGTCACCATTATCAAGTTTATATTTTTTGCACTGTATGTCAAAAAAAAGAACAACTTTTTTTTACTCTTATGAAGCACATTGTGCATTTTAGTCCAACAACAGTGGCATGACATCTTTCTTAACTGACTTTAATTGAAAAAAAATGCATTGACCAGGCTGAGTTTACATCATGCACACTGTCTTTTCCAAGGATTGGTATAAGTTCAGGAAAGGTGAAATATACCCAGATTGCAGGAAGAATTTCTGAATACTCTCGGCTGGTTGACAGGACAAAGCCAGGAATTACATACATCTCTGTTAGCACTTCACCAGGTGAAGCTCTAGAGATTGGCATTCAATCAAGAATCTCTTTAGCAAGCTTCTTTGCATAAGATTCTTGGCCATAATATAGGTTGTGAAATCTTTTTTTGTGATGATCTCTAATCAGTTTAAAAGTTGTGCAGTTTGTTTGGTTTTCTTTAAGTTGTGTGTGTCTTTAATTCCGTCTGTTTGGCTTCCAATGACAGAAGAATGATAATTTTAATGTTAGTCATTTTAATGTTAGTCATTTTAATGTTAGTCACTTGCAAAATAAGATAGAAATATTAAGAAGTTATTAATATTTTCACCTGATATTACTTAATGGGGTTTTTTTATGCTTGTTTCCCTGTTGAAATAACATATTTTTTCATTGTTTTGAAATTGTGAACAAAACTAAATTGAGTGAAGTTTTAGTATTTTTACTACATTGACATCAAAACTACCTCCATTGTCCTTAAATCCTGTCAAACCAAGTTTTTTACTTGACAGCTGAGGATTTCCTGTAATGGAGAATGGATTGTTGAAGACTATAAATACTTTAAAATATTCCATAAGTAATTTTCTTGTGTCAGGAAGACAAATTTCCATGTGAAAGCGGGGTTCAAGATTCCTAACTTGATTCCCAATTTGATGTGTAATTAAATACACATTGGGAGAGAGTGTGCGTGTGTGTGCGCACGCATGTGTGTGTGTGCATGCAGATAACACCAGATGCAGATAACACCAGGTTGTGATGGTAACAGCAGCTCATAATTAGACAGCATTATTTGTCCTACAAATGTATGTACTTTTGAAGCAGTTTCCTCAAAAAAATTTTTCTCAGCACTTGGACAAGATAATGACAACTCCTTTCTGAATCAGGAAAAGGAATGCTGCTGTGTATCTAAGTGCATGAACAGCACCAGTCCACATTACAGACAAAAAAGGATTCAAACTCTTTGTTAAAGTTCTTTGTTACAGTTTTTAAAATAAAAGGGAAAAAACTATTAGTGAAAGCATTTTAAATTCAGCTGACCTTTTCCATGTTTCTTTTTTGTTAAATGAATCTTTTCAATAGGCAGGAGACACACAAAAAAGCTCAGCTATTTCCTGAGAAAAAGTAATAAAGAAAAAAGTCATGCTTCCAGAATTCATTTACATGTATCAATGTTTTTTGGATGCTAAGTAGAAGACAAAAGGTACATACTAAATTAATGCATTCTTCAATTAATATCCCATCCTATCTATCAAATGAGTAAAAACTTTCCCCTCAGACCAGCAGGCTTTACTAACTCTTTATGATGATAAAATAAAGCTGATTCAAGGATTACCCTTAAAAGCAGTACAAACTTTGATATGGGGTGTACTGTCATCCCTACTGTGTACTGCCACGTAGGGATGCTGCATGTGATTAGTAAAATTAGTATCTGCAAAACTCTTATAATATCACTAATTAATCATGAAACATAGAGTGAGGCTAAACATCATAGAAATAAAAGTGTGAAGGTAAGAATGAGGCTAAACATCATAGAAATAAGTGTGAAGAAATTCCTTTATGTTAATGAAGATGATATTCTGACAGTCACACCAAGAAATAATGACACTCGTCCAAAAAAAAAAAACACAAGAAAAAACTCTAAATCTTAGCAAAACTTTAAAAATTGTACTATAAAACTATGCTTAATAGAATTCAATAGCAAAATAGCCACTAAAAAATCTTTCTTATCAATCAAACATCATAACATTTTGGACAACTGTACAAATATTTTTGATACTCTGGAGGTTGTTTATCTACTTTTGATTGCCAGTGATATCAAATAAGAAATATGTACAAAGAAAAACTGGTTCACTCATAAAATTTAAATCAAAGAAAACCATATCAGCTCTACCTGACAGTCAAGAGTAAATGTCAGGAAGCAAAATGAAAACTGGGGAAAGAGATACATAGGAAAGTAGCACCACTATGTTGCTTTCCTTCTTAATCTGCTGAGGTTTTCCCATGTATGTCTCATGTATGAGATCAGGAGCACCAAGAGGTAAAACCTCTGTGTTATTCAAGAGAAGAAATCTTTTCACCAGATAAATATGGTAACATGATATTGTATAGATTATTATGGACATTAATCATGAAGTAATTTTATTGGATCTGAAAGTCCTTTGCATTTATAAACTGTCAGTGCCGAAGACATAGTCTTGAGATGTGGAGATTTTTAAATTTGTCTTTTATACTTCAATTGCTTGCAAGGACTACCGGCTAAAATAATTCAAGGCAAACGTATTCATAGAAATTATTCGTTGCACATTTAATGTAACAAACAGTTAATACAATATTAAAATGAAATAAGCCAATAAGCTAAATCTCTCTCTCTCTTTCTCTCACAGAATTAGAGGAACATTATTGTAATTATTGTCATTTAATTCATATGTACATTTGCATACAAAATGTCATTATTCAGGCATACAGTAAGTAATTAGCCCTGACCTCATCTTAAAAAAAACAAGTCAATCCCAGTCAATATTTTTTACTTTTTTATCAGAAACCCAAGCATTTGAAGTAGTAGATTTATTTTTTTCTGTAAACCTAAAATTGATATGTAAAAGTTACACCAATCATTTTATTTCACATCCAAATACAAAAAAAAAAAAGTATTTTTGTTAGTATTACAGATTTTTCTTTTCTGTGGAGAGTAACTAGTGTTTATTTCTTTAATGACACACAAAGGGAATACCATGAAAGATCTGTGGTTTTGGTTACATTGTTAATGAAGCCTGATTAGTGAAGTGAAATACAGCAATAACAAAATGTCAGATCTGCATTATTATTGTTTTTTATTTTGCAGTATCAAATGGCGTGACTACCTGCAAATGCCTGGGACTCATTCTATGTATTGCTTTACTTTCCATGCAGCGTAATTCCAAAGATTTTTAAATTCTATCATTCGATTTTTGCAGAAAAGTATAGTGAAAATAGAATAGTGTGGGAAATGTGAAAACAACAGGCAAAACTTTTTGGTCTCTCAATTCATTGTGGATACATTTAAAAATATTCTGAAAGAGGAAAGGGAGAGAAAAATAATATATGAGAATGATACTGTATTTTCTGTACATGGATAAATTATGCTTTTATGATCAACCATAATCATGGAGACATTTGTCATCAAAATACTGACTTGAATTAGAAAATGTCAGACTTCAGAAGCCAAGTGCTTTTACTGTGTTTCCCACATGCAAAAAGGAATAAGCTGAGGATTACCTGCAGTAGGACCTGCATATTTTTTAAAAAATTTTTCTGTTCTATGCAAGCCTGCAAAGGAGAAAACAACATTTCTTTTTTTGCAGGCAACACAAATCCACTTCAGCACCCTTCCTCACAGTAGAATATCTCCACATCAGATTTCCTACTCTCTTGTTCACTGTGAATTTTGAAGTACATAACATCAGGATATTTGAAGGAAGTAGGAATCCTTTTTTTTTTTTTCTTTTCTCCTTCATGTCTACTATAATCCTTAATATTTGAATTGTAACTGTGTCCCAAGGTTAAAGTCAGAATGAATGGTTCTTAACTTTAAATCTACTGCAGAGCCACAAAAACTCCGCTAGTGGCTAAAAAGAAATGACTGGACACATTACATAAAACTACATCAATACAGGAGTATTTTAAAAATTGAAAAGGCTTTTTTCCCTTTAAACATCAGAGTATATATGGCAGAGTTATTTTTTCAAAACTATTGTTTATTTATAGAAACCTGAGACAGTCATTTACTAACAAGCAAAATGTTTGAGTATCTATTCCCTGCAATTTTTGGAGTTTATATAAATGTATACATAGATAGATAGACAGACAGATACACAGAGTGAACCTTTCAGTTTTTACTGGTAAAATTAAAATATATTGAATCATAAAAAAAATTGAAGTACTAAGATTTTTCCATGTTTGCCATTTTGGATGATATTTTTTTTCAGAGGTAAACAAACATCTATTATGTTAGAAATTCTTCAAATAAATGATGAATGAATATCTGAAGAGGTTTTATGCTGACAGCCAAAATCCCCTTTCACTGTTCACATGCTTTAAGAAGTAGCTATGCTCAATGTACTGGACTATTTTGCCAATCAGTTTCATACATACATGTTTGGTCTCCTGGCTGCTCACCTTTGTTACAAAATTAAAAACAGGTGTGTTATGTGGAGTTTATTGTTTTTCTTGTTTGGTTTTTTTTTTGGTTGTTTTTTTTGTTTTTTCTCTTTGGCTTTAGATTTATTTGTTTGTTTATAAAAGAGATTCCATGTAATGCATCACAATGCTTTTCATGCCAATACAGTGTTCTACATGATCACACTTTCATCAAAATACTCCCTTTGGTATAAAATAAGATCACAGTATTTCTTCCAGAGTAACACTCAGAAATCATAGTAGCTGTAGAAACAACCAACTTTCCATCTAACACAAGTGTGTCAAGCACAATGGTGGTTGGGCTAAAGCACAAAAATGTAAGTGGAAATATATTTTTCTTTTAATGTTATTCATATTTGGGATAACTCTAGACCTCTCAAAAGCTAATTACTGAAAAACTTGTATTGCAAAGTTTTTTAAAATGAACTATCTGCCACACAGAAATTGTCAAAACAATAAAAATTAGATGTATAACTGGCTTTTTATTTGATACAACAAAGAATGCAAAGAAGAGGTTCTAGGATACATATTTATATATAAGACTTATAGTAGGTATATTCTCTGCAAATTACATTAATTGGTGGCCTTGTTTGTGGGAAAGTTTACTTTTAAATAAGCAGGCTTACTACTGCGAACTCACAGTTTTGTTTTTGCATTTTCAATCTTACAGTTTCAGAGTCTGACACAGAGTAATTGAAATAGTTTGATTTTACATTTTGCCAAGGAAGCATTTGTGCCACATTTTTCAATAAAGAGAAAAAAAAAGATTTACGCTGGAATTTCTGTACTGATATTGCTACATCTCTGTGTGCAGTGGTAGAGTCTTGCTTATATTTAGAAATTTGTCTTAAGGTTCATTATTTTTGTATAAACTTTTCTCAGAATTCAACTCAATAATTTTGACTCCTTCATCTTCAAAATATAGCTACTAAATGGATCTAAGAAAAAGCCAAGGAATACTATTTACTAGATTTTTAGATAACTGAAACACAGATGCTAAAATCCAGAAACAAACAGACAAAAAGCCCCTGAAAATAAATATTAACTGAAAAGAAATTAATTAATATTCTTATGTGGGATTCATCTTGCCAACTGAATATGTCTAGCTTTAGGGCAGAATTAATTCCTTCCTAGGGCAGTAATCTTAATATGCATCACACTAAGATGGATTTACTTGTTTCTTTCAATTTTAAAAGAATCTTAGAGTGACTAGATTAGATTTAGACATTAGATCTGTAGGCAATAAAATTTAGCTCAGACTATTATATTTGCAGATACCACTTCTACTAAGAGAAGTCCTTGAGATACCATTAAAAGTGGGGAATTATTCCTAAGAAGTACTGTGATAAATTTTCCTAAGACTTAGGGCACATTCAAGACAACTGGTCTGTGTTTGAGACTGGATGAAGGATCTGTGTCCCTGGTCTGTCTCTACTCTTGGAACAGAATGTATTTTCTACGAAAGTTTCAATAAATAATATTTCCCAACCATATGCTTTCAGTAAGAGCACATTGGCTGAATAAGTGAGAACCAAGGGTAGCTGCATAAGAATCAGTTTTTAATGAGAAGCAGAAGGGTTTGGCTACTTGTAAGACATTATTTTAAAACCTAAGAAGCTGCACTTCTATGTGTATGCAAGTTGTACTTGGGTTTTTTGGGGGAAAGCTGAAACAGAGCACAATGTCTGCAATGCAGACAATATCTGAATGCCCAGAGTCCTCAAATTTCAGTGAGGATAGGGAATACAGTCTTTCTTAGCATTTCAGAAAAAATAAAATCCATGATTTTTTAAGTGAGAAATTTGGGGAGGAACTCATTGCAGCATAATATGGTAAAAAATTAATGTATTAATAATCCAAATAATTATGATGGTTTTATTTTCTTTTGTTCAATTTTGTAATGCAGTTACTCTGTTGAACTCATCTGGGATTAACTCAAATTCATGTTAGAGTAGTTCTGAACACCATTTAGCCCACAAGTGATAACAAAATTGTCTAGCTATTTATTTAAGTCTATGAATTTCATTGTAACTTAAGATTTTTTTCTGTTATTTTTCTTGCATTCTTATCTGCTAAAGTAGATTTATTTTCTACTGTAACATTTCCTCAGCATTTAGTATTCTTCTGAGACTATTGTTTTTGTTAAAGAATGGCATTGTCATCAGGGAAGATGCTGCTCATATTTAAAGCACATGCTTCTCCATTTGTTTTAGATTTTTGGCCTGGTAGTGACAGATGGCTTTGGTTAAATGGATATATTCTTTCAGTCAAATGTATATGTGTGTGCAGCAGAAAGGAAAAAACAATAAATACTGCTTTATTAAAAACAAATAAGAAAACTATAGGTTTCCATATCAGGAAAAAATAACTATTTTTTTATTCTTATCTTCAAAAAGAAACCACAGAAAGTTATACATAGTTGTGGTATAATTTACTGATAGAGAGAGACAATTTGAAAAAAGCAGTAACAAAGAAAGAACTTGTTTTTTATAATAAAGCTATAGTGTGTATCTAGATTTAAAGGCACTTTGGCTTTCTGAGAAGGTTTTGCTTAGTTACATCAAAAAAGTATAATCTGTTAAAAACAGATAATTAAAATCAGATTTTAAAAATCAGATTATTCAATTCAGATTACTGAAGTGAAGTGTTAGTTAGGAATGAATGAAATTCAAAAATATTTCAGGAATTAAGAAAAGCATTGGAAAGAAATAATGAAGTAGATTTATCAGAGTTGCAAGAACAAAAGAGAAAGAGCAATAGAAGCCTTTATTGCGAAGCTAGAATAAAAAGAAAATTAGAATATTGGAGGATAAGACTCAAGTGCAATATGCTAAAAAAAAAAAACAAGAAAAAACAAACCAAGGAGAAAACAGAAAGTTAAAAGTATATGGGCACTTCCAGCAGCAAGGTAAGGGAAGAGAAAATATTAGTGAATTAAAGAGGAACAGAAAGGAAAGGAAGAAAGAAAGAACTGGAACAAGGACTGAGGAGAAGGCAGAAGGTTGTAGGAAGGCTATTTAAACTGCACAAGCCTGATTAGTAAAGTGTGTTTACCTAGCTAATTAAATAATTCTTGATATAGTTTCCAGTGCTCATTCAAGTCACCTACTTTCTTCCCATCACCTTCATTTGCTCTTTCTTAATTACCTGGCTATCACTGGTTACTAAAGGTGATTTTCAGAGTTCATGCCTCAACTGGGCCATATGTATACTATCTTCCTTAAAAAGACAGTAAATCAGAAGTGAAATCTAATGTAATTCAAAAGTGTCTATTATTCGAGCATGTACATGTGTGAATAATGACCTACCTACATAAAAAATTGCTGAAACTTTACAGAGAAATTTTGGAAAATGTTTATTTATCTCATTTTGTATGGATTTAAATAGGCTTGATATGCTGAAAGACATCTGGAGAGGGCCTTGTGATAGGACGAGGAAGAATGGCCTTAAAGCAAAAGAGAGAAGATTTAGATCAGATATCAGCAGAAATAAATTCTTTATTGAAGGGGGTGGTGAGGCACTGGAACAGGTTGCCCAGAGAAGCTGTGGTGTTACTTCCCTGGCAGTGTTCAAGGCCAGCCCTGGATGGGGCTTTAAGCAACCTCAGCTAGTGGAAGTTATCCCTGCCCGGGGCAGAGAGGTTGAAACTAGATAATCTATAGGGTTCCTTCCAACTAAAACATTTTATAATTTTACGATATTTGAAATCAACACCCTTTAAAGTAATATTAATTTTATCATACTTCAGGGCTAAGATTTACTTTCAGATTGCCAGCATGTAAAAATAGGTGTTTAAATGTAAATAGTCAGAGGTTTTAGCCTCTGTTATTGTTTGCATAGTTTATACAGTCTGTGAAGACTGGAAAACAGTAGAGTTGGTAAAGTGTACTTAATTTTATTTCAATAGTTACTGCAATATACAATAGGTACTCAATTGCAGGAACTAATCTGGAACTGAAAACACTCATAGGACTTGATGAGTTTTCCTAAGTAGCTAATGTAAGTTTCTTAATGAACCCTGCTGGGCTTCCAGCTCCCCCTTTAGAAGGACTGGCTTCTCTCAAGAGATTTGGGCCATAATTTACAGTCTCATGCACGTGCCCTTGGATAACCTAGGACATCTGAAATGTTGCCAGACATCTATGTTGAGGTAACTGAGCCAGCCATCAGATATGGATAGCCTAAATGTCTTCAACTGAATTAATCACCAAGGCTTCCTTTATAATTAATGAAGGGAAACGAGTACTTCTAAGGAACAATATATCTGACCTACTTTTAATATGAGGTGGATTTTATTTTAAAAGACCCTATTTCTTTTCAGTTAGGACAGCAGGAACCTATGGGACCTAGCCTGAATATAAGGATGTGCATTATAGAAATCTAAATTTAGTTGCATAAGTCCTGTACAGTCCTGTAGAGATGTAAGTCATCTTGTAAGGACAGGATGACTACACAGAAACATTCAATCTTCATATAATTTCTTTTCAATAGAATAGACAAGCAAATAAACTGGGCAAACCTTTAAAAAAGAGAACCAAACCAATCAGTTTGTGATTCTGTGTTAGAAAATACAGAGATATTTTTCTTTTGAATACCAGGTAGGACAAAATGCACTAAAGCTGCTAAATGAGATATATGATTTTTTCCTTTTTTTTTAAGAGAACACTCATATAGCTTTAATAAGAAAGTATTTCACCAGAGAACAGTGTGATATATCTTAGCCATAACAAACCAATAAAAAGTAGGTGTTTGTGGAACTCATTTAGAATGATGCTCCCTGCTGCGTTTGTTTCTAGAAGACTGCTTGAAAAAGCAGTTAGCTTTTAAACATTCAAACTACCTGATATTGGTTATGCTGATATGAATTTTGCAATTACCTATTTGAATAATTTTATAGAACTTTGCATTGCTAAATGTAAGACTCTATGTCATTCCTACAAAGTTTTATCTAGCGGTGTCAAAATTATCAAGCTGTTTTTGCATTACTACTTTTCAAAATTGCTTACAACTTATTCTCTATCTGGGATCTCTCAGGTAAAACTCAGACTCAGGTCTTGCTTATAAATCAGACTCAGCTCCAGGTAAAAGAGAGCAGTTCTTTTATTAATTCAATTGAAGCAGTTCTTTCATTCATTCTGCTGAGGCTTTTCTACAATTATAATATAATTGAGTGCTCATTGAGGCAGGATACAAGTTTAATATTCTTCTTAGTTAAAAATAGAATTTGTAAAAAATTAATTGAAAATACTTTTCAAAAGTGTTATAACTGAAATTTAAATTGCTAATTTATGTTTTACAAATTTTACAAATTTTTATATAGGAACACAACTTTTAAGATACAATGCTATTAAAGCTAAAGATTATATTTCTTAGAATATTTCTGAACAAATTATCTCCTTTTTTAAAAGAAGTTTTCTCACTGTTTCAGTCTTCAGAATATTGAGAATTTAAAATCACTGAAAATTTCAGCGTATGAAAGTGCTCTCTTCAAGGGATAGAAAAATGCTAATATTTACTCTGAATTCTTTGGATTCCAATGCATGACTACAACTTCCATGTGCATATATTTTATATGAATGCATGCACACAAACTGCATGTGACTTCATGAATATATTCTTAAATTTATTTTTGTGCAAACAAAAAATGTGTTGGCTATTTTTCCTATCACATGGAGCCATTTAAGACATAACAAATGGAAATAGACAACTAAGGGATATATCAGGACACACATCATCACAGAGTGAAATTAGAATATTAGTGACAGAGAAATAAGCCAGTAGCTACATCCAGCAGCAGCTACTAAAGAAACTTCGTCCCTTTTAAACAAAGCATTGGTAAGAATGTGACCTTGTAATATTCATGCAATATGGGTAGAAGTTTTACAGCTTCTCAGGAAGGATGAAATTACTTCTAGAAAACCAGCATCTGCAGGTTTATGAATAAATGATGGATGATTAGCACCATCACTATTAATCATAGACCGTTCTCCTTGGCCACAAAGAACTATTAGAAAATTGTAGAAGCCATGTTTTTGAACTAGTACATTGTTTATGTAAATGTGAGATTGCTCAACATTGAGACTAATCACCAATAAAAGACTTGATCTCAGCCACAGTTAAGTCAGAAGGTTGCTATTTAAATAGGAGGATCTGCTTCTATGCTAAGTGATCCTTGTCCACAATGTCAGTTAAGTGGCACAATTCATGTACAAGTATGAACACTTCACATGTATAACAAGATTTCAGGAGGGTTTTGTTTTGCTTTTCTTTAAATATTCTCTTCACATTTTTTGATGCACTTGTTATTTCATGCTGGAACCAGGAGATTTTTATGCGTGAAATGGTTTTTTGATGTTTGTTTTAAAATTAATCAGTCTGGAATAAAGTGGTTGGTTATAGTTAAAATAGTGGAAGTCTGGTGGTATGCTCTATCTGTCATGGTTTAAACAATAACAATGTTTACATTCCCAATTCTTAAGCCAGTTGCAGATACAAGAAATTAATTATAGGATATGCAGTTCATTCTGTCCTGTAGTGAAACAGTCATTCACTACCTCTTCAGCATAACTAAGGAAAGTAAGTGGGATATATATGATGGTAGGGATAATACTGTTCACTTTTATTAAATACTCTGACATCTTGTCCAGCAAGTTTCTTTAAGGCAGGAAACGGTTTATTCTTTATTGGAAGCAGAGGACAAAACTTCCAGCATGTAACACTACAGATGTTTTATTCATATGAGGAAATTATACTGATTGAAAGATTCACAGTAGAAAAAACTGATACTTGAAACTCTGAAATTAGTTTTTGAACACTAAAATTTTAGCTGAGTGATGGGTTCTTGTTTTTATTAAATCTGGATCTCTGGTCATAAAGAATAGGAGAGCCTCCTGCATTAAGAAAAAAATTAAATTCTAGAGTGTATAAAACATGAGTGCCATTGTGAAGTGTCAATGGATAATTTTGACCAGTGGTGGGATCCATGTCATCAATTGCTTTAAAACTACCACTTTGTTCTTTAAGACAAAATGGTGTGAGGGGTTTGAAAACCAAAACACTTGATTCATGACTGCATGCAATTTTACGCGTTGCATGACTTCCCCTTTCTGTGTGAGAGAGCCCAGAATCCAGAAGAATAATTGGGCAGATCAGGACAGTCATTCCAGTTCTGCATTATGTAGACCTGAGAAAGGGTTTTAGGATTCCTTCACAGACTCTCAGGTTCTTCCTTTTCTGCATTCCCTAATGAGTTCCCTATCTGTAAGACTGGAAACAGAATACTTCCTTGGTGACCAGGCCATTCAAATTGCACTAATGTTGTCTATTTTGAGTTCTCCTTTTTCAGTGCTCTGTATCTTCTTATTCAGGACACCTCTGGAAGTTTGCTCTTCTTATGGTCAACAGGTTGTTTCTACAGTTTGTATGACTATGCCCCTGATCACACAAAAACTGTTCGGTATTAGTTCTGTTGTTTGGGACAGGTGGCCAAGCATATTTCTCCTACTTTTTATGAAACAACAGGTTAGTTATTTTGTCTATTACAGCAAAAGTTCAAGGACAGGATAAGCAGACCTTGATACACCTGCAAAGAACTTAGTCTACTGATACAAGAATAACTATGCAGTACAATGTGTGCTGTGTACTGCTAGTTACTGTAGAACTGTGGTCTCTTGCAGTACTTGGGGATCTCAGCGGCATTTTTGTTGTATTCACAATTTAATTAAACCAACACTCTCTGGGGATGTGGAGGTCAGAAAGTCTGAAAGAAATAGAAAAATTCAAGATGTGAAATATATATATATAAAGAGCAAAATGCCATCATTTCTTTTCTATATGCAAGCTCAAATAGTTTGTGTACAGCTGTAGATTTCATAGCTTAATTTCTCTTCAGATGCAACAGAACAAATATCAAAGAGGTAGGTAATATAATAAAATGTAGCCTTGTTTTAAGTTGTGAAAATATGTTTATCAAACTAAGCCTGTAATCAAGAATTCTTCTATTTCTTTTTTTTTCTGTAGTTCTAAAGAACTAGAAAGAGTCCTGTAAAAAGAATGCACAAAAAGTGTGCAGAAAAAGCAATTGAATGAGGGTTTTCAACAATTTTGTTTGTTGTTTGATCTGACAATAAATCTCAGATACACACAGAATTTAGAGTTTTGCAGTCCACACATTTAGCACGAACTGAATAATATACTCTAAATTTTCTTGATTTTCATGCTTATCTTCCAAAATTGGACAACCACAGCAAAACATGTGTCCAAATATACAAACCCCATTTACCTCCTTTGCCCTCACTAGCTGAGTTTGCACCAAGCCAGCACAAAACAGAATACTGTTTAGAGTAGCATTCCTCTGATGCTATGCAAAATTCTGTTTTGACCTTAACAAGTTCTTTAAAACATGAGCTCAAAGTGTAAAGCAAAGTACATTTATATATGGCAATGTCAGTTTTCTTGGTTACACCATGTCATGTCCCCTATTCTTTCTTTTTAAGGAGGGTATCATAATACTGTATTTTGTGTTTTGTATCTCAGTGTTTCAGCTGGCATATTTTTCTACTAAAAGTTTTATTTAAGTGTGTTTAATTTGCTGATTCTTAAAGGCATTAAGACTTCTACTGGAACATATCAGTTAAAATTATTTTCTTACTGCTTTTATCCTTTAACTAATGACTTGGAACCTACTTTTGAATTCCTTAGCTCTAACAATTAGCTGTAGAAAGGTGAAGGGTCATAGTCTCTGAATATCTGAGATGGTATAGTGGTGAATTTTAAAGACTAGTATTTCTTCTTGCTTTACTAATACAATATACACCTTCAGCTACAAATCAGGTCTCCTCATGCAGCTTCTAGAGACTTGCAAAAAAAGTAGGTGCTGAACTCCTAAGTCTGAGTTGTAAATTACATATGGCTGTCATAGTTTACCTGTAAGTGAATTACCTAGTAGTTGAGAAATTAGTTTGCTATCCAGATTTTCTGAATAATTATTGGAAAACTAATTTTAATTCTAAAGAAGCCATATATTCTAAAATAAGAGTAATTACTGAGGCAACTGCTGCAGGCTAAGGGACAAATTCAGGTGGTAAAATATACATATATAGTGTGATTTGAGGTCTTGCCTCGCTATGTTATTACAGCAGGTCTTCCAGTTGTTGCTTCAGAAGGTTCGTGTTATGTCTATCAGACCTGTAGAGACATTTCAAGTACCTCATTACATCTAAAATTGTACTAAATTCCTGTACTTAGGTACCTGACTTGTTTACTTTTAGATAATAAATTCTATATCATGTTAATTCTCTCCTTGTCATGTTAATTCTCTCCTTTTTCTCATTCAATTTTAAAGTCAAAATATCTAGTTGTTCAGCTCATGTCAAAGTCAAGCACCTCCTCTTAGTGTCACAAAGAAAGACGTTGAGATAGAGCAGATGCACATGCCTGATCTCTGATCTTTCCTGGCTTGTTTGTCCAATATTGATGAAAAGTCTTCTTTGCACTACATTTTCCCAGCAACCTCAGTGGTCTGGGACTCCTGAAGATCATTTTACAATAAAGACCAATGTGAAAAAGGTATTGCTTACCTTGGCCTTTTCCTTAAATTTCGTCAAATAACATTCTGTGTCATTCAGCAGCCAGTCCACATTTTCCTTGATGTTTGTTTTGCTCCTGATAAACCTATCCACCAAAGGGGTTGTTGCTTCTATTCATAACATAACCCGCCAGACTGTATACCAGGTGAGTTTTGATTTTCCTGACCCTGTACCTGACCACTCAGTGTCTGTATTCCTGGGTGAGTTAAATCTTTATTGACAGCCTATAAGCTTCCTTTTATGTCTGAGTTTTGCCATGAGATCCCTGTTCACCACCATGAACTCTGCCAAGGTCTACTGTCACATTTCCCTGACTTTCTGTATCTTTGGGTTGGGGGAAACAATGCTTGAAAAACATTAATTTGTATGGGTGCATTTGGAATAACATTGGAAGTTTCAAACTGACTTCATTAATTTTGAGAATACATAATAGTCAAATCATTGATATACAAAATACAGCCCTCTTGAAGGGAATTAGAGTTTTGTTTGCACCTTCATTTCTGAGTTTTATTTTGAAGAGCAGGGATTTCATTCAGTAACAGGCCTAGTCTGGGCACATTATTATAAGAATTTTTTTCCTCTTTCATTGAAGTCTATCTGCCAGTCAGTTTCCATTATAAATCAATTATGTTTGCAGTGAAAGATGTAGCTGTCTTGTCTTCATATATCATCTTATATCTAAACTATGAGAAAATCATAATTTTGAAAGGGATGCAGAATTTGAGAAAGGATTTGACTTTTTTAAAGACTGCTGATAGACATTCTATTAGCAGTATTATATTGACTTTTCTCTTAGTTATGAGGGGATAATCTGTTAGTTCAACAATTCAGGTCAGTTCTAGGAATATCACTGTCTTTGTAATCAATGACATTTTCACTGGCTGCCATAGGAAAGACTAATATATCTGTGATGATGTGCAAAAAGGAAAATTACAACTGCTCTCAACTCTTATAAAATCTGATGATGGACACATTATAAAGGGTCTAAATCAAATTTTTTTTTTATGATTGCAAAATTATGACTCTGACAATTGGTCAGGTACAGACAGCTCTGCTATTTATTGCTGCCTGTTAAATATATCATCATTTCCCACAAAAAGATTTTATTATAATTTTTCTTAAATCTCATTCTGGGATTACATATTTCAATTTATTTCAGAATGGCAACTCTTAAATTTTTGAGAAGAAATTATTCTCTTCTGACCTTGACTTTCTAAATGTCTAAATAGCTGCTTAGGAAAGAGATTGCAGAAGAAGAGTAGAGAGCTGTTTCCTATGGAGTTTATTAGTAAGTGGCATTCAAACTTATATAATGAAACATATATTTAAAATGCTGATAGAAAACATCTAAGGGTACCATTCAGTTCTAGACTGCAGATACATGTGCTATAGATGCTTACATGTAGACACAGAAATGACTGTCAATATACAAAGAAAATATTAACATATGTTTACATTGTAGTTACTGGACTACTAACAAGTCGTGATTCAAGTGCACACACATAAAAATCTGTTACTATCTGAGATATTCTGGAATACTTGTGTGGTTAAATTGTGACTCAGGAAATCACTATTTTTAATACCTCTTATGCATATAACAATCCCACACAGAGGTCTCAGATACACTGGACAGCTAATCAGCTATTTCCTTTGGCCAAATTGAGATCTGTAAGGCTAAGAACAAATTATATAAACAACATTATATAAGCAACATTTAAAGACATATCTTAGTTCTTATGCACACCAATTAAACCAACCAGCCTCTTCAATGAAGTAACATATTTATTTTAATGTATATGCTAAATTATTAGGTATTGCTAGATAGATTTCTTTCAATTTCAGATACCTAGGTGTGTTTGTACATATATTTAAGTTGTAAATACACATACACATAAAATGCATTTAAAAAATCCTGAGAGGAGGCATATTTTTTTTTTCTTTTAACTAACAAAGCAGGCAAGCTCCTCATAAAATATAAAATTAGGCCAAAGACCAGTATTGTCATAAAACTCTATGGGGATAAACTTTTTTTTCCTTTTGGTATTTTATTTATATTACCCATTATGTGATGTGGATTTGTATATATATTTATGTATTTATTTATATTTAATTGAAGCTAGTTTTCTCAAAACTTGCTATCACTTCTAAGAACAATGCTAAACAGATTTTCACTGACTATTCAGATACTTAATTTCCACTGAAATCAGAAGCCATGTTCTCATATTTTGTACTTAGATAATTGAGGGTTGTAGACGAGAACTGAAGCCCTGACTCTAGAGAGTGGGAATAATAGTACTGCTTTATCTCAGAGACCTGTGAAAAGACACATATCATGAGGTGTATTAATGAAGCATTCAGATGTTGAAGCCAGTGCCATAAAGGTCGATACGAAAATTATTAGTCCCATCTTTTAACAAGACTGAATAGTGCAGACTAAATAATAGTAACTGGTGCCAACTATGCAGTGATGGAGAACAAAAAAAAAAAGCCTCTCATTAGATGATCATAATCTAGAGTGTATAGGAGGAGTAGAAGCATATCTTTTGCTGGGAGATGTAAAAGAATAGGTGGTTCTGTGATTAAAGAATGAACTCTGCTGCATGTAGTTAGGGAGAGCAATTACATTGCATGTATCCATGTGTGCATATTTGTATCTTCCAAATTTTGTCATTTTCTAACTCTTCAGTGTGTGAAAGAATGACCTCAGTGTGGATCTATTTTGATAAAGGCTCCCTCTGTCTGTGTTATGTATAGACACAAGAGGATCTCAGGATTGTAGATGATGAGGATAGGACTCTGAGAAAAGACTATTGCTTTAGAATTCTCAGTGCTAAAGGCACACAATCAAGACCATACTTTAAACAAGACAGGACATCTTCATGCTGTGTATGCTGTGGTTCTTGTTATTTTGCCCTTTCTTGATAAGAAATGACAAACATTCCAGAGGAAAATGTAGTATTATAGACTGTATTAAAATAAGTCACAGGCTTTTAAGTTCATATTGAGCCAAATACTGGATCATGCATTAATATATTAATGTAATTAATTTTCAAAATCCGGACCCTAAATTTTAGAACACAAGTGGCTAAACAGTAGCATATAAAGACTTGTACTTTTTTTTTAATAGATCAACAGATATTTTGGTGAAAGGAGTTCAAAAGTAAAATTGCTAAACTTATGACAAATATTCTTCCTAGAAGTGAGCTGTAAGCAAAGCCAAGAAATGAAAAGAAATAATTTAGAAAACGGAGAGAGAAAAATAAATAAAACATAGAGCAAAGTCATAGAGTACAATTAAGTACTTTCCAACCATTTCTACTAAAAGTTTAAAAGATTTTTGGTAAGAATTTTAAGTAGGGTTTGCAAGTAAGCATAATGCTGTCACACTCACATATTTATAATTTAGAATAAAAATATATCCACTTTCTCCTCAGTGGTCCAACAATGATCAAGATATTGACCAATTACTTGTTACTAACTCATCATCCTCATCATCATCATCATCATCATTATTATTATTATTACTATTACTATTACTATTTTATTATACTAAAAGTCGATAAGCAGCAGTATTTCACAAAAAAACTTTAAGAATGCTGTCATTTGAGTAACAGTGTTCAGAATACATAGGTCTGAACATGGGCAACCGGGATACTTTTACTGCTTTCATCTTTAAATATTCATGACAAGAGAGAAAACCTGTGTACAAAGAGGAAAGAAAAGAAGAAGAAACATATTATATTTATTAGACTGTCTTGCTTCATTTCTTTCTCTTTTCAATGTGCTGTGGGATCTCTGGTTGCAGTCTGATGCCTTGTCATATTTCATTAGCCCAGGGTTTCTAATTCAGTTTTCTCATCTTTAAAACTGTCATCAGGTGATATAATATTTATTTTTCAGAACTTCATTAGATTTTTCCAGGCTTGGTGAAGCGTCATTTTAATCTTTTAAAGATAGTGATTAAGAAAAATGATTGATTAAAAAATCACTTAAGCTCCTACATAAATTTTTGTTTAATAGGACACATATACACTGTATTTTTGAATCATTAATCCCGCAGCCACTTAAATTGAAACAACATTAATATTCCAGGTTATTTCTCTGAGAGCCAATCAAAGTTATGGTTGCACTTCTCAGGGTGAGACTTTTCCCTGATCCACAGGTGTCAAACAGTGATAATAAATGTGGGTGTTTTGTAATCTCTTCAAATAAATATTTTATTCAATCTACATGGATATATTAATTTTGATGGTATTCTTTACTGCATTATTTTTTAGCAGCACTGTCCATTTAGTATAGGGCTTTGCTCTATTTAGAGACATTCTATTCTGACTATAATTCAAGTTGTCTGTTCTGTTTTTTAAGAGCCACAACCTTGGATGAGTCAAATGAAAAGATGATTTTCATATCTATAAATTTGAATTCTACCAACATCAATCCTAAAATACAGCTAGATCATATCTTTAGCCCTAAAACCTTGAGCTAGAATACACCTAGAAAAAATAAGTAATATGATAGTTTCAAAAATGACTATTAAATAAGTCTACATAAAATATTTAGCTGACCTTAAAACTAATGCACCAAACTGAGTACACTACTCAAAGGGTAAATGTTTTTTTCTCTGCTTCTGTTGTGAATTCCTAAGCAATGAAAGGAAAGCAAATAAATACTAGTGGAAATAGTCCTTATAAAGGTGAAATTGCTTTAATTTAAAGATAAACATTTAAGAATTTGAGAAAGGTTATTCAGTCAATGAATAATTGAAGAGTTTATTACCTTAAAAGTGGAATAGGTAGACTTTTCATATTGTTTCCAGACTTCCTGTTATCATTTTGGTTACAACCTTTAGAAAATGGCATTATTGACTCCCAAGAATGTCCACTTCAAGTTAACAGTTTCTTTTATCATAAGAAATAGTGCTTTAGAGAACTATTGGAATAAAATGGCCATACTTTAAAATGAACTGCTGAAGAAATTGGTATAGCTGTTGTTGGCAAAAGTACCATTTGTGCTGACATTGTGTGGAACATTCATACAGCTGTGAAAGATCCTGCAGCTTGCTTAATTAAGTGAGGAACATTATGATCATTTTTAGTTCACAGTGCAGAACTGCAGAATTCTCATACAGGCAGTGTGGTATGTCTCTCATTAAACATCTACTGGAAGAGACATACTGAATTTTATGGTGGTTTCTGACTTATGAGAAGCATTTTTAGATCTTCTGTAAGTTCATGTACAGAACATCCTGGTACAAAATATTCCACTTAAAACTATTCATGAATCCCTCTTCAGTGCCATCAAATAAGTCCAATATATTATAAAAATTTGTCACTGGACTGGAAGATTTAGAAATTAGGACATGTACTGTGAGTTAAAATGTGTAAATTTGAATTTTTCAGGATTTTTTTTTTCTAAATTGCATTACATCTGTTACTTGCCCTGAGTTCTTCTAGTCCTCTATATTATTCCTATAACTACTTGGCAATTAAATATTTAGAGTATTTTACAGGACTTTTTTTTTTAATTCCTTTTTTTTTAAAGTTTCTAGTTATAGTTTAATTTTCTAGTGTATAAGTAAAACAGTTTTTAGAAAACAAAGTTCTTTATGGCCAGTAAATAATTTTATAACTTTTTCAAATATTTGTGATCCATTCCTACCATTTCAGACATACAGATGCATGTTCAATACATATGGCAGTATGTTCAAAGAGACATCTGGTTAAAAATCCTACTTGTCTCAATCCTGTAGCACCTATACCAACAATACACTATAAGTATTGGTTTGAGTGAGAAAAATCTCCTCTATTTATTTTTCCATTATTTGAACACATTCAAAAAAATGTCCTTAGTAGGACTGGAAAATGATTGTAAAAACATTTTTCCTATTAAAAAAAAAAAAAAAAAAAAAGAAAAAAAAAAAGCCAAGGTGTTTTTTTCATTAAAATGTAGATTATGTAAATTCAAGCGCATCCTAGTATTTTTACAACCTGTACCTCAATTGTGACTTTCAGTTGGATAATATTAGTTTTTTGTTGGAAATACTTTCTTGGTAATATCTTCAGGGCATGGAATTTTTCCTCAATTTTCTTTTATAAAAAAACCTTTGTTATATTCTGCTGTAAAACAAGAATTATGAAATGAGGTATATGACCTTACAGCAGTATTTTTGACTGTGGCTCATTTTTTATTAAGCCATACCTAAGCAATTGTCAATCCTTCGCCCTTCTGCAGCTAGTGTATTTAAAAGGAGCAGAGTTTCTACTCTCTTATGTGTTTACCGTGTTTTACAAGTCTTATTATAATGCAGAGAGTCTTCTGAAAACTTGAATAATGTCCTTCTTGAAACACATCTTTTCCATTACTGTTACAGAAGTTACATTTAGATTGGCAAATTAAATGGCACTGAGACTTATTGTTGTGGGGCAGCCTGAATTAATTCTGTTAAACACATTTCAAAACAGGGTGGATTTACACAAATGTCTGTTGGGATAATATTTCTTACTCTAAGCCAATTCTAAACTCATGGAAAATATTGACTGGGAGAATTGGACTGAGCAAAATCCCTGACAGACACTCTTCTAACCTTTGAAGAGTGTGTGTATGCTTAAGTTCCTGTACTGGGCAACATTCCCTGACAATGTTTATCAGAGATATCTGATGGCATAAGTGAGCAGGTTGGCATTTTAAAACACAATATTAAAGTGAGGCACAGAGCTTTGAAGATTAGTCTGTTGTCAGTTGGTTTAAATAAGACAGCAGATTTTCTCTTAGGAGAAGCAAAAACAGTTTTGGCAGTATAGTTAAAAGCTTATGATTTGTTGTTTTTCTGAGAGGCTGCATCATAGAAAGTAAAAAAGAAAAGCAAATTTGTCACAAAAAAAAAAAAAAAAAAATTGTGTTTCCAGGTTGACAGTAGCTGAACACAAGCATCAGGCATCAGGGACCTGGAGAGGAAAGGAGGAAGTTCCAGCTGAAATGCAAGACAGGCTCTGTGTGGGAGAAGAGAGGTAGCATGAGTATTTTTAGGTCTATAAAGACACTTGTGTTGTTTAAAGAAGGATATCAAAATGGTAAAAATGATAACACAATGTCAGGGTCCATCCTAGTGGACAGATGACCTGATGGTTCATAGGAATGATCTCAGAGTGCAAAAACCAACACAGTACAAGGGGATTTGCAGTGATAATCAAATCAAATGCAGTTTTATTGAAATAACTACAGCCAAAATGCGATAGAGGGATTAAGGGAGAGAAAAAGATGGAGAAAGAGAGAAAGAGGGGGGGGAGAGGGGATATAGCTACCAACGCAGAGACGAAGTCCTTTGGTCCAGTCCAGCCGAGGGCCCGCCTGCTACGCTGGGGAGATCTCCAAGGCTCTAGCTAACTCAGAGGTTTTTATTACTGAAAATTGTGAGGGGGGGGGGAGAAACAGATACAATAGGGAACAGATGTAACAGGCAGTCCATGTTCTCAGCAGTAAATGAGAGCCATTGTTTTCTTGCTCCAGTGGTCACAACTTGCAGGCAAACATCTCGCTTCGGTCAGCTTGCTTCCCCCACACACCTCCCCTGGGCTGAGGGTTTCAGGCCCAGCCCTTGGAAGGAGCAGAGGGGCCTTTCAGGAGTTTCATGTCTCAGTCTGTCTGTCACGGTGGTTGTAAAACAGGTGAGGGTCTTCTGTGGGAGACCACCTGGAACTCAGGAGAAGTCCAGCCAGGCCGAGAGGTGGGACAGCTTCCAGAGCTGCTATTGTGGCAAACGGGACATGGTGCCCTCTCCTTAGCATACAGCAAACACTCCTGTGAAAACAATAGCTCAACACTGAGCTTTCAGGTCTCAGGGCCCGTGGCGTGTGAATTTTCTCCTTCAGAGACAGATATTTTAGACAGGGGGGCTCTTCTCTTCAGTGGTCTCCCAAGGACGATAGTGAGGCAGAGGAGGGAAAATTCAGACATACTCTCACACACAATAAGGCTGAGTTCCCATTGGTTAAAATAAAATTCTTCTTACAGTTATATCTCATTAAGCACACTGATTAATGGTGTGCTGGTGGGAAGCACCAGTAAAACTTGCAGTTCTTGTGTTTGTGCATTTCAAAAAAGTTGAGAGAGATACAATTGTACTGTGCTTCAATCAGACCTGGTTTAATCTGGAATGTTACTTGCCCATCCCACTGTGTACTGATGACATGGATCTTCCAGTCTTATACTTCACAGTAGGATGCTTGCTTGGAAAGCTGGTCATGGATTTAAGGATGAAGAGAACAGTGCTCTGGTAATGGCATACACTACACACAAGTGGGGCAGCTTTCAAGTACTTTCTAATGTAGTTTACATAAAATAACACAAAGCACTAAGATGTGTCTTGAGATACACAGAGTTTTGTAGAGATGGGACACAGGATTCAATTTCCCCTAAAGCACAAAATAATTTTCAGTATTCCTCTCAGGACAGAGGGAAGGAGTCAGTGTGCTAGACAGACAAAATGTCAGATAAAAAACATGACTTTTTTACAAAATAAGATTTCAGAAAAGAAAATTATGGAAACAATATTATACTTTTAAATAATTCTAGAAAGACAAATAAACCGTAGTCTTAAATATTTTCCTTCTACTTTTAACAAGGCACAATTATTTAAAACCCTTAAAAGAATAGGCTGTCACTTAGGTAATGCAGAGATTCTATTTCCCTGTACCACTAAATTAAAATGTACCTACAAATGTAAACCGAACCACAGAGGATATTAAAATGCTGCAAATAAAGCTGCACTAATGTACTTAGCATTTGATTTTGTTACCACAAATGACACTAGTTCAAAGGAAGTGCAATATATAATGGTAACAGCAAAATTAGATATTTAAAAAAAAATGTAATACTTATATCCATTTATAATAAGTACTTTTTCACATTGAGAATTTTGAATGCTGAGTTATTTACTTGTGCTATTGATCCAGATAGTGATGACTTTCAGTTTCTTGCCCCAGGAAGCAACAGGTAAGATCTGGGCGTCCAAATGCCTATGGGCAATGAGAGACTGCCTCAGATCTCAGATTTATAAACTTCCCACGTATGAAATTGCTTCCTCATCCATGTCTTTCGCCTCTAAACTTATTTTTCCAATCTTTTTGCCATGTTAATATTAAAATTGTGTCTTAGAATGGTTGAAAAATCACTCTGAAATTAAGAAGATACATGATCATTAGGGTTTTTTTCTTTATGTTCATTCACTGTATGTTTTTACTTAAAATAAAACAGAAACTAGAATTTTTTCTCCATTTCATTCAATTTATCTTTCTACAATATAATTGTTACAGATGAAGTCAACACAAACTGGGATATAATATTTACCAATAATGTAATGGGTTGCATGGATTTATAAAGAAGCAGACATTTCATCTGATAGATTGAAAATATTGTTAAGCTTTTTTAAATTATAAAATTATTTTATTTTTAATCCAGTTATATATCTAAACAACATGAGCAATGTCTTCCTTCTCTGGCAGAACTATTCTACAGTACTGTGAACTGCTTTTTTATCTCTGTAAACATACATATGCTATACATTAAAAGCTGAATCAAAGTAAAATCAGTAAATATATTTCAATCAGTAAAAGAAAATATCTTAAATTTTAACTGAAATGTTAATATTTCTTCTTTTGAGGTGGAAGCTTTGGATGCTTTCTACCTTCAAGCTTTTTCTGTCATCTGCTTTCATCTTCCAGGTGCATAAATTTCTTGTGATGGGAATAGTGATGCACTTGGAATTATATTGTAGACTAGTCAGGAGGATAGAACAGAAGAGAATGTTGACCTATTATGTAGTTAGCTACTCCCTGTAAGCAGTCACACTTTCACTTTAGGGTCCTATGATATTTTAAAAATCCTTACTTTATTCCTTTTTTTTCACTGGCTGTTGTTTTGGTGTGTTTTTTTGTTTTTTTTTTTTTTTTTTTGGTTTGGTTTAGTTTTTTTGTTAATTCTTGGAATGAAAAAATTGTTTGCTAGCGGAAATTATTTAATCTCTCAAAAATTATCTTTGTCAATCTCTTCTAGATTCCTGATCTCTCATGTTCTGAGTACTTTGTCATAATTATGAAGACCAGTTGTTTAAAAAAAAGTAAAATTAATTCAAATCAATATTTTTGTTTGATTAACAAAAATATTTGCAGTGGATTGACAAGATTCTTCATACAGAGAAAGTCATGTCAAATGGCATTTTCAATGGCATGTTCCATTTTAATAGCTTTGAAGCCTTTGATCTTGTTTTCTTCTCATTAATAGCTGTGGTATTTGATACAATTTTGTGAGAAACACTGTTAGTAGAAAAAAAAGTGTATTTTGATGCCCTTTACATCCTTTCTTTCATTACAAATTAAGACTTTTCAAATACCTTCTTACTGAAGAAGACAGAATCAGTGTTTGTTTGTTATTATGGGCATTTTGGATGGAGTATTAGCTGTAAAATCCTAATACCACATAAAATAAGACATGACATGTTTTTAAAAGGTCATCAAGACACTGTCATTCCTAAAGGTTACTATTCTATTCTTAAACTAATTTTTGTGTTTGACCTGCCCTATTGAAATCTTCACTGACAGATATTCTTTAACCTCCTTACATGATATCTTTCCAATATCCACTACCTCTATGTTTGAAAAGTATTTTCAACAGCATGTATGTATTATAGCTTGTAGATAATCTGATTTAGAGCAGTTTCTATTTCTATTGTCAAAAATTTTGTTACCAAGGATAAGGCTGATCTAATAATAATCACCCTCCATTTTTGAGTATTACCATCGCTTATAGTGCAACTTTTTGTTTTCTGATAATACCTTTACCCTAGGATGAAATTTGCACACCTTCACTGGCCTTTATTTGGCAGTTAACAGTAACCAAGTAAGTGCTGGGGGTGGGACGGGGGGAAGAACCAAAAAGGAAGAGAAAAAAACCCAAACCAAAACTCCACAACCCATAAAAATGTGTCCTTGAAGGTTTTAGTTAGCACATGTCTGAAAATTAGAAGCAATTTATGTAGACAATATATGAACATGTAGCAGACCAGGAGAAATGTTACTTTACTTCCAGCAAGGAAAGACCAGAAAAAAAAACCAACAAACCTTGCTAATTGTCTTTCTGTTTTATATTTTCATATTCAATACAAATTTCAGGATTGCTGCAGCTTGAATTTTCGTTGCATTGCTAAACAGATACCAGGAAAACACAATCAAAAGGGGCTAGGCAATCACAGTTCCTGTGTTAAAATCAATGGCATTGTCACCTAGCTTTAAATGACTAACAAGACCTGAAATGGTTTTGTCACAAGTTTATCACCCCCTGAGAAGAAACTATTTGAGCTTTGAATTTTCTTCTCTTTAGATAGATTAAAATCTGAGTTACAAGCCTTACTGTTGTGTACTGTGTACAGAGAAAGACTCCCGCAAAGGACAGTTCAAGTAAATTATGTTAGTTGGTTACATCTCAGTGAGACAGAAGCAAAACAAGCTAACAATTCTTATTACTTACATTGATAGTGTGGCTCTCATGTTACCAACATCTGGTACTCAGACAGACTGGAGTGGGACTGATATCAATGGAATTATATCAACATATAATATGTTTCCAGTGTAAATTACATTTTTCTTTCAGTGTCCCATTGTGAATTCTAGAACGGAACACAGTCATTTTTATAAATCTTAGAAAAAAAACCAAAACAAATAAACAAAAATACCCCCAGCAAATTTTATTTCCAATAAAGTTTCCATAATTTTGGAGTGTCTGCTTCAATATCAGGATGCTTATACTTCCAGATATCTAATTTAGTTCCATCACTTATATTAGAAACATACCCAAAGGTGGTATGGTATTAATATGTTATCTGAGAAGAAAGAAAAAAGAGAAACAGGCATAAGGTTTGGCTCTTGCTGGGATTTAACAAGGATAATATTAGTGTATTTACTAATTTAGTATAAATTTTATTCTAAAAATATATATTCTCTTGTTCACTGATACTTGCAGCATTCTTTAAAAAATATTTCCAGTTCAAGCCATAAACCATGGCTTTATGTGTAAGTAATTATATAGCTCTTCTTGATATTAGTGAACTTGTGGTACAAGAAAAAAAGTGAGGAGAATGGGTGGCAAATGGATGTTAATTTCTGTATTGAAAGTAAGATACACAGGAATTGAAAAGAACTCAAAAAAAGCTTTATGAAATAAAATAGGTTGAACAGGAGCAAGTAGATTAAATACATGGTCTGTTATAAACCGCTGTGATGAATGCACAAGTTGTTTTTAAAGATAAGACAATTTTGGAAAGATTTTAATAGATATAGTTACTCACCTCTAAAAAAAGTTCTGAGCTGCAGACTAGAAAAGAAGAAAAATCTGTAGACATCACTAGAACTTAGCCTGCTGCTTCCATTAGGGTATATCTGAAATTCAGTTGCAAAAGAAGTAGTTGGAGTCCAACAATTTTCTCCAAGGAAAACGAGGTAGTCAAGCACCAAAAGAAAGTCAAGAGCAAGCTATCTGTGTGATGTGGAACTATGATTGGTTTCTCTTCCACTACAAACCACTTTACAAAGGATTTTCTTGGAAACTGAGATCACCTGTGGAGAGAAGGGAATGAAGATTCACTATGCTACATACAAATCCATTCTAGCTTTGCTATTTAAGACTTTGTGATCTAAAAGTACCTTAATCTGCATAAAATTTTATAACATATGTATAACATATATAAATTTATATACCATATTTTACAATGTTTCAGCCTGAGAGGGAAGTAATTTTATTTGTTTCATAAGAAATGTACATTTGATTTAGATCTGCAGAATGTCTAATCTTTAAAACAAGAAGGAAGTCTTACACACCAGTATAGGGGACATCTCCAGACTTTCACAGAAAGAAAGGCTCTCTGTTCTCTTTTTCCCTCTATCATGAATTCATTCATTTGTTTTGATTAAAAAATTGTAGCATGAACAACTTAATGAGCTATTTTCCAAAAGCAAAAGGCTAAAGATTTATTTCACTCAATGGCTGTTCATGTTTACATGATGTAGAAGAGATCAGTCAGGGGCAAATCTCTAGAGGGTTAGTTTCAAAATTATCATTGAGTTTTAGCCTATTTTAGCTATACATTATAAAATGCACTGTATGAATAAGCAGTGCTCATGTATACCGCATCAACCAGCCCAGAGGCTAAAAAGCCAAAATTGGTGTTTGATGTTTACACATAGACTCAAATAAGAAATGTGCTTACTGTACTAATGGGTTTAAACTAAGATTACCTATTAATAAGTCATAATCTCTCCTATAGCCTGGGGAGACACTAAACTGTAATATAAATAATATTTGCTTTACAAATGTAATCACTGATGAATAACAGAAGTGTAGAAGATTAAATATGATGAAACAATATAATGTGTATCTTACATCCAAGAAGATCTCTGACTTACCTAAAGGACCCAAAACTTAAATTGATTTAATGAGTTTTGGAAGCTAAAAGAATTGTGCATTTTATTGAATACACCCAAGATTTCATAGACTTTGTGTACAGTATGTATATGCAGGAAAACAACAATCATGATACTCTGAAAAATGGTTATGGGTCTGTTGTGATTTAATCCCTCTAGGCAGCTAAGCACCACAGAGCTGCTCATTCATCCACCAACAGTGGGATGAGAAAGAATGAGAAGCGGAAAAATCCAAAAAACATGTGGGTTGAAAAAATGCAAAAAACATGTGGGTTGCACTAAGGTAGTTTATCAGCTAAAAAAAAGCTGTGCATGCATGTAAAGAAAATAAGGAATAAATTCACTCCTTCCCCTCAAAAGTGTTAAACACTGTCCAGGAAAGAAGAGATCCGTCTTACATTATGATTACTTGGGAGGACAAATCTGGAAATCCCCATGCTTTTCTCCTTCCCTGTAACTCCTGTTGATGAGCCTGACTTCACTTGATATGGAATATCCCTTTGTTCTGTTGGGTCACCTATCCCAGCTCTGTCCCCTCCCAACTCCTTCTGTGCTCCCAGATTCCTCACTGGTGAGGCAGTTTGAGGAGCAGGATAGGTCTTGATGCTGTATAAGCACTGCTCAAAAGTAGCTAAACCATTGATGGATCATCAGCATTGTTTTGGTAACAGACCCAAAACACAGCACCATGTGACCTACCATGAAGAAACTTAGCTCTATCCCAGTTAAAATAAGAACATGTTGGAAATATAAAATTAATCAGAAAAATATTATTATTTCATGTCATTGCATAGATTCAGAATTCACATAAACATACATACTTCACAGTAACTCTGACGTTGTTGAGCTATCTAAAGTCCAGTCTGGCTTGTGTTGCCTTTTTTCCCAACCTGGAAATGAAACTCGAGATAATTTTATTAAGGAGGTTGAATAAAAGCAGATCTTTATTTGAAGGACTTCAGGGGCAGTTATGTAAAGATGTTCTCAAAAACCCACCCCTACAGGGATGAGTACACATTTATAGGTTTTAGGAAATTAGCATCATTGATAAAAACACCAATTAGGAGGACAAGTGGTGCGATTCCCCCCTCGCCCCAGGTCAAGCTCCTTCTCTGGAGCCTCCCCTTAGGCAGTAGCTGTACTTTGTCTATGAGAATGTATCTTCAAGAGTTTTTTTTGGCCTTAGTTCCCAAGAAGAACCCAAGGTAGCACTGGGGCCTTGTAACCCCCATGGCTTGGAGCTCTGGAATTTTGTCTTTCTGCCTAAAGAAAGGCGTTGGAAAAGTAATGGGAAAACTAGTCACTAATACAATAGACTATGGAGCTACAAATATATGTGCGAAGATTATAGAAAATATATCAAAGAAAAAAAGGCAGAACCCAAACTGGCATCCCTTGAAGCGAGATGCTGGTCTATTGAGTTACTGGATTACCAAAACAAACCCAGACCATCTTCTGTTGTAGGTGGCATAGCCTATGCTCAGTATCTCATGGCACAAGTCTCTGCCGTGCTGGAACGGTCCATATTTTCACTGAGGGTTTAGTTTAATTTATTTCACATCCCCTATTGTCTCTGATCAGTTTTCTTATTTTGCTTTTCATGTACATGTTCACCTCTCATCTTTATACAGTTCCTTTGAGTTTAGTATTTTGCTTCCTTCTGTCAGCAAGTATAGTCTGTTATGCCACAGTCTTGAGCAGTGTTCTATAGGTCATAAAAATTTCATCTTAAAAGAGATATGGGATGCCACCCAAATTAAACATAGTAATTTTCACTAATTTTCTCAGTTCTGCTTTGGTGCATCTAATTGGCAGAACTTTTTTTATTTTGAAAACTTATACAGAAGTGTATTACTTTCATCTATTTGGAGATTGCCTATTTTACTATAATTAACTTTGATGAAAGGATAAAATCAAACTACAGCACGAACTTTCTCCCTTCACTACATTTTATTCCAAGTTCAGCATTGGTTTAATACTACAGATTTCAAATATATGTCATTAAAGATGAATCAGGTTTATTATTCTGAGCAGCTGTTTGAGACTGGAAAAATACCACATGACTTTCAAAACCTTATCTAGATGGGTTGGATTGCTAAGCAAAATAGAAAGCAACTTCCATGCATGCATGCAGTGAAGACAGAAAGTCAAAGAGCTCAGTTCAGCTAGCTCTAAGAGTAACCATTAAATCTGCTGATTTAGGCTCCAAGGTGCAATATCAGATTTGCTGTTAAGTTCTGAAAAATTTTATCTGCATTCCTAAATTTCTCATGCAAACTAGTTTAATCCAATCAGCAATTTTCAGACCCTAGCCTTCAGAAAGGGCAAGGAACTACTTGCCTGTCAGGCTCAGCTCAATTCCCAGAGAGGCAACAGATCTCCTCATCCTGAAGGACATCATCAAGCATATGGACAAGAAGAAGGTGATCAAGAGTAATAAGCAGGGATCCACCGAAGGGAAATCATACCTGACCAACCTGATTGCCTTCTATGATAAGACAATTGGATGAACAGATGACGAGAGAGCACCAGGAGAGACATGGAGCTCCTGGAACAGCTCCAGCTGATGCCTATTAAGATAATTAGGGGACTGGAGCATCTCATCCATGAGGAAAGAGTGAAGGAGCTTGTGTTTCTTAGCCCACAGGAGATGACTGATAGGGGACATTATCAGAGTATACAAGTATCTGAAGGGAGGGTGGCAAGAGGAAGGACTCAGGCAGTAGGGGTGGTGACAAGCAATAGGACAAAAGGTAACAGGCAGAAACTGGAACATGTGAAGTTCCACTTTAACATAAGGACCAGTGTCAACATGACCATGTGCTGGAACAGATTGCCCAGAGAGATTTTGACGTCTCCCTCACTGGAGATACTAAAAAACCATCTGGATACAATCCTGTAGAAATGTGCTCTGGGATGAGCCTTCTTGAGCAGGGAATTTGGATCAGATGACCCACTGCAGTGCCTCCCAACCTGACTGTCCTGTGATTTTGTGACTCTGTGAATCTGTGATTCCATGATGTGTTTTCTCTCTAAAACTCATTTCAGTTTTGCATATACTATATATATAGCTGCTCTTAATAAATAGATATCTTTTTGGACCTGTCTACACTACTGGCCTAGGTTACAATGTTAATATATATTCTATCCCATCCTCAAGAGCTGCTGAAACCAGGAGCATTGTTTCTTCCTTACCTCCTGTTAATGGGCCCATCAATGCCTTTCCACATGACTCAGAGATAACTCCCTCCAGGAGCCATTTCTGTTTAATGTACCCACCACATGACTCACAGAATGACAACAGCCCATTGTGAGATGCTGCGCCCAGGAGGGAGGAGCTAAGCATCCCTACCTGGATATAATCTGGGATTTGGGATGCAGCAGTCTTTCCACTGGATTCCCAGAGGAATGGCTGACTTTTCCACTGGCTTGTCAAAGGAAGACTACACCCTTTCTACAGGATCACTGCTCCAATAGAACCACATCTGCCACTCCAGGAGGACTGCTGCCACCAATCTAACTGGACTGCTTCCAACACCCTGACCAACAGGGTGTCAGGCTGTATTCTGACTTTGTCAGCGGTTTTTCTGCTGTGCTATTGCATGTATTTTGGTTTTCCTTTTCCTAATAAACTATATTTTTTTTATTTGGAGTCTCCCACTGATTTTGCTTTCAAGCCAGAACAACTATTGAGTAAGTCTCTGGAAAAACTAGAAAGCATTTTCCCACCAGGTCTATGGGAACATGCACAAAATTTTCTTATTTTTGTTTAAACACATAAGCAGTATTAACATTCTAAAAAACAAAACAAAAGCCAACAGCCAAGGTAATATGTCACTGTGACAATATAAAGTTATCTAGCAGTAATATAGCATTAATGATAATTTCTTAGTAAATAACAAATTTGTCAGACAGAAGGAATTCACTGTATGGGAAATTTAAATTATGATACTTATTGTTTTTCAAAGTTGCGTTCCTAGTATTTTGTCTGAGATATGTAAATAGAAATAAAGTATCTGTAAAAGGTAGAGGAAGTAACAGATCAAATCAAGGGACAGACGTGGGACTGCTTCAGTGGGCTATTATTTCCTCCAAAAGCTGTAGGCTTTAGTAAACTGAAAAAAAGGCTGCCAGACTATATTGATTTGATACTTCAAAAGGTACTGGAGTACATTCAGTGTAAACAAGAAGTCTGCCAGAGTATTTGTAGGATGGAATATTGCATTTATTGATTATATTTTGTTCAGTGTTACTCCTCCCATAAAATCACTGATTTTGGTTCAGATAAGGGTTAGGCTGATTTAACATTATAAGAAACATCTAAAAGATATTCTTTCTGATATTAGAAGTACATTGAACACATTTTTTGTAAGATACTGACAAATTTTAAGCTGTAACAGAAATCAAAATATTTTTAAAAAGTAATAAATCGATTTCTAGAACCATGCCAGCCTCAGTTTTAGATGCAGTGTCTAGACATGAGAGATTGTCAGTGTCAATAAAACCAGAATGAAAAGTGAATCAATAAAGCTTATGCTTGAGCTCAAGCATTTATTTAAAATATTCTAAGGGGATGGATTTGATCTATACTGAATTTACAAATAAATTTTATAAGGAAACCTGTGGTTTCCTTAAATACCTACATATATCTCAACTGCCTAAGGATATGTACTAGAACATAATTGTCATTCTCCTGGGTAATTTTTTTTCCTGTTCTGTTCATGAATGATAAATAAGCATCTTTGGATAAATCAGGTATTTACTGCTTAAATGGTATTCCTCCTGAGGGAAAGGAGATACCACACTTGTAGTTACAGCTAAGAATATATATGTATTCCCTCAAAGATAAATTAAGGCAAATTAAATAAGAGAAACTTTGATAAATTAACCAATTTGATGTTGAAAAGATATCAGTATTAGTGACAGCATTTCAAGCTTCCTTGCATGAATTTCTAAATATAATTCTACTATATCTCCGGGAAGACCAACTGAAAAAAATAAGAACTATATGTCTGAATTACTCCAGGTTTTGCTCAAAAGACAAAAAAGAGCATTAAAAGTCTTCCATTTAAAATAAAAATATCAGCTATTTTCCACAGCTATAATATTAATCTTGCATGTGTGTTTACTCACTTATTTTATTAACTATTCTTTATGCTTTTGAAGGCATAAATAAGTAGATAAAACTTCCCCCAACAGGAATTCTTGCAAGAACAATCTAATAAGGTTAGCTGGAATTACAGATACCTGTTACAATAAATTAATGTATATGTATAGAAATTTTAACAACTGTTTGATTTTCCTTTTATTTGCTTGTATATGCATGGACTTACATGTGTGAATTAAGACCTTTCTGTGTGCCAGAAAGCCTTTGATGTCACCAGCAGTTATTGTAAGATTTTTCTGTTAGCCTGGTTTGTACAATGTAAACTCTTCAAGGGAATGCAGTGCTTTAGCTTTAGAACATTGAGAATGTGCTACAGCTAAGGTACTGACTGCTTAAGGTTACTCAGACGCTGCTTTACAATTTGAGCATACTCTTAGAAAAAATTGAATATCATTTTAGTGTCAGGGTTGCTGACCACCAAAAAGGAAAAAAAGACTGAAACTAGACTAAATTAGTTTGCAGATACTTTCCTAGTAATGCTTAAAACAGTAAACACCTATATGAATGCTAGTAAGACAGAAGTGGTGCAGAAGTGAAAGAAAATCTGCTTATTCTATTTACAGGAAGCCCTTTGCAGATATCTCCCAGTCTGTCTTGTTTTAATGACCTGTTGTGTGTTCTTTCTGATGAGGTAACAATTGGGGTTTCTTCTTACATCATCCAGCTTGAACTGTTTTTAATATTCATCAATGCAGACATTCTTGAAAAGCTGATGTCACAGAATACATTCAGGATTGCTTCTCAGAATGCACGTTCAAGTAGAACTGAATCTTAAATCATATCCTTTCTCCCATTATTTTTGGAAGAGCTTGTTAATTTCCTACAGTGCATATCTTTGAGTTCTTCTAGTGTACCACAAAAATGTAGTCTTTCATCTAAAATTTCCTCCATTCTTGTTGTGCTACAAAGTAGATGTTAATTAACATTTTTTTATCAGAACTGGAAGGGCAGTCACTGGCACTTAAGTAACAAGTAAGCCTGCATGTCAATGCAGTATAAACTATTTTTTTTCCCTTTTGGTGATGCTTGTTGTGTTTCACTATTAAATGTGTCTTGCACCAAACTGTGCATTACACTGTAGAAAGACTAAATAACGTAAATGTAACTAATTCATAACTACTTTCTGAATGAGTATGTTTCTATTGCTCAGGAAAATCAGTACTGAGACTACTCTTTGACCATAAATTAAATGGCACATTCTAGCCACATTTACACTATAAAAGCTTGGTCATGGGTCTTTCCTGTGGCTTTTTTGTGGCTCTCCAGTTTTAATATGTATCAACAGAAACATCAACAGCACTCAGGAAAACTCTGGTATCTTGAGAGTGATACAGAAAACTGTAAATTTTCTCTTACAGTAACATCAATCCAGCATCTCATAGACAGGTTTTGGGCAATATAAGCAGCACAATAGCATTCTGTACGTCACCTAAAAGTGCAAAAGATGTACTAGACACTTTCTTCACAGTTTCAGTGCAAAGAAATAGGAAATAGTATTGCTGAAAAGCTGCTGTTCTCTTGTTAAGACTAAATGAGGAACCCTCCCTTAATACTCTTCTCCCTCCTTTTTCCCAAGCTTCTTTTTCCTTGATCTGCCTCAGTCATCCCCTTTCGGTGCCTTTATGCTTTGTCCAAAGTACCCCGTAAGTCTACAATATCCCCACAATGTCCTTAAACATTCTTCTGTAAATTTCCACACAATTCTCAAATGCTCTTACTCCTGTATACCAAAAATCTCAAGTCCTCATAAGCAATGAACCTCTAGTCTGCAGAATTCTGTGAAGAGAATGTTTTTGGTTGACTACTGCAGTGTGGACTCACATCAGGGACAATAATCTTGTTCACCTTTGTTAGTCTTAGACCAGCTGGTTCCACATGGTCCATTTGCCTTGATTAGATTACTAAATTTTCTCCACCTGCCACTGTTTATCTGACCTTTACTGGATCTTTGTATTTTTTTCCCTTAGCAATGTAACCTAATACTATTTTTCTAAGGACTAAACCTAATCTATAATAATTCCTCTGTTTAACTAAAGAAAATTAAACCAGCCATACAAAAAGCAAACAAAATAAAGTCTTTTGAAAGAAAGTTCTCAACACAGAAAAAGCCTCTGAGGAATAAATATATCCACAAACCCTATAAGCTGTCTTTTCACATTCCTATTAGGTTTGGCAGACTAGGTGTAACGTGCTGTTCCAAACCCTAAATCACCCAGTCTTTAGATGTTGAGGTTTACAACCTTGACAAGGGTCCAAAGGGGAAGCTAATAACACAGAATTTTCTGATCTGTATTCTGCAAATTTTGGGAATTGTCCATCTGAGGTACAAGACTTTATTAACTAAACACAGATATTTAATTTAGGATGTGATGAACTGTGCTGTGAAAGACAATATAATGCATATCATCCTAAAGAAAATGTTCATTTTTTTTTGGAAGATTTTTTTCCCAAGAGGGTCACTTCCTCTTTACTGACTGAAAACAGAGCCAAATGCAAATTAGCAGCTGAAATTTAGATTTCTAGTACTGGTTCAGATGCTATGCAGCATCTGAGAAGATTGTAAGCTCTATTAAAAAAATATCAATAAGGAATACAGGAAGGCATCAAATACTAACAAGGCATTCAAGAAGCTGTCAAAAGGGCCCTTTCTACACAAATTGCACACTGGTTTTTCTTTTGGATAGGGTCCAAGTGCAGCATAATAGCAGTTTTGACAGAGTTCTGTGGAGAGGGAGTCTAAGTGACTAAGTTGCAGCTCTGCTGAGACAGATCTTGGTGGACAGTAAGTTAAACAGAAGGAAATGATGTGCCTTAGTGGTCACGAAGGAGCAGCAGACCAGCCTGCATGATGAGGGAAGCAAGTATTCCTCCTTACCTGGCACTCATTAGCTGCATCAAGAATACCAAATCTGGTTTTGAGCTTAC
This sequence comes from Zonotrichia albicollis, assembly GCF_047830755.1. NCBI lineage: Eukaryota > Metazoa > Chordata > Aves > Passeriformes > Passerellidae > Zonotrichia > Zonotrichia albicollis. The sequence continues at coordinate 84,963,251 of NC_133820.1, read as the reverse complement.
CAGTGCATGAAGGCAGCTGATCGCCTGGAGTGGGTTCACTGGAGAGCCAGCCACGCAGTCAGGGTCTGGAGCATTTGCACTGTGAGGAAATGCTAATATACAGGACCTGGTTCAAACTGGAGAAGAGAAGGCTGTGAGAGAAACGAAGAGTGGTTTCCCAGTTTGTAAAGGGAGGTTACTGGCAGTGTGAGGCTCTTTATACTGAAATGAATAGTGAGGGAGCAAGAGGCCGTGGCCACAAATTGAAAGAGGAGGTTGTGACTTGGTGTAATGAAAAAGAGGTCTGTGTGACAATAATTAAGAACTTGAAAAAGGAGGAGCTTAGTTGAGCATGAGGATGAGGCAGAGAAGTGTTGTTTTAAATATTGAGTTATATTAATTGACATAATTTGGATTAATTTTCCCTTACTTAAATGTGTTTTGCCCATGACAGTAATTGGTGAGGATTCTCCCTGTCTTTATCTTATCTTAAAAGCTTTTCATCTTGTTTTCTTCCCCTGTCCTTTTGAAGGAGTAATTAAAATGGCTGGGTGGGGTTCTGGGAACTGTAAAAGGCTAAGCTCCCACATTAAATTACATAAATAGAATACAGAAGCCTATTTTCCTATTCCTACTTATCAATATATTAGGTGCTTTGACATATTGAGTAATTAACAAAACCCAGAATAACAGGGAAGAAACAAACCACATCCATCACCAAAGAGTATAGATGAGCTTTTCAGTATCTTAGGCACATGCACTCATTCTTGTTTGTGTTTCATGGGCTCTAAGGCTATTTTAAACATATTTAAACTAACTTCAGTACATTACTCCCAAAATATTTGTATTTAATTTCATCCTTTTTATACTTCAGTTGGGAGAATTTAGGACAAATTCTGTCTTTTCTTCAGGACAAACAATCTATGTTTTCTGAAAATACTTCAGTCCCTGAAAACAAAAAATAAGTGCTTTATTGGGATAATGTTATTCTGAATGGCTGCCAATATTTAAACTCTATATATTGGAGGAAAATAGACTTTAACCTTACTGAATGTCCAGCCTATAAAATTTTCAGTAGTAACTGCATTGCATATTAGGAGCATAATCACTTCCATCACTACTGTTATGTGAACAATTTGAAAATAATAATACTGGCAAGAAATAAGCTCTGTGAGTAGTGCACTGTGAATATCTGGAGTACAGGAATCCTTATTGGTTAGAAAGATAGATTCCCTAGATTTTTTCCAATTTTCAAGTATGAGCAGTTGATACTACCTCATTATTTCAGGTAATGTGACTTAAACTCTGTATGTCAGTGGCTCTGTTTTGTGTAGTCCTTTGTGCTAACTCATCATAAAATAGGACATATGATGGACTGTCCAAAACTATAGAGAATTCTGGGTATGTTCAGTGAAATAATGTTCCCCTGAGAGAATTGTACAGGAGAAAATAAGCAAAAAGTATGTAAGAATAAGCAAAAAAATTGAGGTTCATACTACTGGAAATTTTGCTTGTGGAAAGAACTTAATGAGTGTTTCAATCTCAGCAGAAAAATCTTCAAATAGTGGGTAGTAAGAATTAGATTCAAATCAGCAAAATTTTAATGATAGAATATATATCATGAACATAATGAGATGTGGATTGATTTTATGGTCACTTGGTGGGATAGGCAATCATGGAAGGAAGTTCAATTCATCAGTATGTGTAAGGAATGACAGATCTCAACTTGAGCATTTAACAAGCAACTGGGAAGAGTTCTATGTTTGCCCACCAAAGTGTGACACTTAAAAAAGTTTCCTGGCTTTAAGACATTGTGCTTGTGCCCTGGTGTCAGTGGGAAGGAATCACTGAAGTAGAATAAATGCACTGTCTTGTTTTTTTTAATGCTTATCAAAAAAACTAAGTGCTAAATAAAACTGGATGCAGCTATCTCCTCTCACTGATCACAAAGAAACACGAGAAGGGTATTTTAAATTAGACACACTGTATTATGCTGTGGAAATGAGATGGCATGCTGGAAAAAATGAAGAGATTAAGTAAAGGAGAGGATGAAGATGACTGTAATTTTCCATACTTTAATTTGCTATTATTGAAACCACTTTGATGGCTATTTTCTATTAAGAAAGGAAGAAAGTTAGGTAAAAGGAGCACTGCATAGCTGAAGTTTTATGGTGAAGTCTTACTTCCTTTCACAACTCCGTTGACAGAAGAGTCATGCTTAATTTAAGTGATAAGAGGATTCTAAGAAATATAAACTTAGGAGTGGCGTGGCATCATAGTTAAGGTGAAAGTGCAGCGTGCTGACTAAACGGACCTGGATGTTAAAATATTTTAGTCACAAATATCTGAAATTTTATGAAGTACATGACACTCTTATTCAACAGGAGATACAACATGGTCCAAAAGTTGGGTGGGTTGTGGTAGAGGCTTTATCCATGCTTTATGTGGTGCTGGGCTAGGATCTGACTTCTGTGAAAGACCTTGGGAACCCGGGTTACAGGACTGGAATCCCAGTTTTGTGAGTGTCCTGTTCACAGCCACTCAGTGCCTAACAAGCAGGTGCCAGTAATGGTTTCCTCTGGAACATTCTGGACATGTTCAAAACTTTCACAATGATTGATATGTTTGCATCTTTCATAGCAACCAGTGCTTAGCAGTGTGTTTATGTGCAAGGTACTCCCCCATCATTATGACTAAACTGTGCCCTTGTCCTGTAGGTCTAACTAAAATTATGCTCGCAGCATTGTCAACCAGACCTATTTTATGCTATCTGCACACAGTGTGTGAGTGAGGAATACTAAGCAGAACAAATATGTGTAAATACATATCACATGAAAAGAAAACTACAGATTTTCTTGTTTAATTTAATCTCAGTATAATACAAAATTTTGGAACAGTTAATTAAAGAAGAACTACCTGCAAACTAAAAATTTAATAGAAAATGTAATGACATGATATCTATTTATAGAGTGAAAAAAATCCTGATATTTGATGGAAAAATTAAGCAAAAAGAGGACAAGTAATTCTAATAATTAAGAATCTCAGACTCACAAAATATTATATTTTCTATGACTTACCATTTCTTTTAACATAGAAGTTCTGGATGTAGAATATTAACTAATGGCAGATCATGAAAGGGTATTTGTGGTGTTTTTCTTTCACCATGATAATAGAAAATATAAGGATACTTTGAGACAGAGAAGCATGAATATTCCTTAAAAAGCAAGTAGGGACTTAAAACAAAACAAAACAAAAACCCTGCACACATTTCTTAATGACACTTTTCAATAAAAGAGAAACTTAAATTGGAGAAAAGATAGAATACTTTAAAGTAATATGTAGGTATTGGTATATCATTTTATCAGAAAATGCCTAAAATAACTTGATTAGCTCTGAATAACTTTAATGTGATCAGCTCTGAAGTGCTCAGGCAGCTGGATTAGGTGACCACTGTAGGTCACTTCCAAATGAAAAAGTCTGTTGTATTCCAAGAAAAGAAATAAGCTGCTGTCAGGACACATCATGTGCTGCTCAGTGTGGAAGCTGTTGTAGTAGCCAATGTAGACATTGAAGTACTGGGAAAGTATTTGTTGTAATAGAAGTTTATATTTGGTCACCTGAACCATTCCCTAGGGTCCATTTACTATGTTGACCAGCTATTCAGTTCAGCTGCCTGTGCACCTACATCCTGTGCTCTCCAATAAGAAGTTGTCGTGGGGTGACAGCCTTTATCCCAATATCGTGTGTTATGTCTGGCAGCTGTGCCTTGCCTTTTCCCCCACCCCCCCCCCCCCCCGGCAGTCTGGCTGTGGCGGGATGGGGAAGAGGGGGGGGGGGGGTGTGACCAGGCACTTTTGGCTTTTTTTTTGCTTTTGCTGCTTGGCTTGGCTTGCTTGCTTGCTTGCTTGCTTGCTTTCTGCTTTTGAGCTGGTTTTTTTTTTTTTCCTTTTTCTTTTGTTCTCTCTCTCTCTTTCTTACCCTCCCCTGAAGATACTGGACCGGCTCCGGATCGGACCTGCGAGCTCCAGGACACCCGAAGCCTGCTAGAGAAGATTCGGCGCCCTCCACAACACAGTCTGGTCCCTTTTCTTTTCTTGTGTTGGGGAGTGTTCTTTTGTTACTTGTAAATAAATAGGTTTTGTTTTCCACTTTGCTCCTCCGAGAAATTCCTTCCCGAACCCGGTGTTGGGGGAGGGGTGGTTGGAGGTTTGTTTTGTTCTGGGGGGCTCCCTCTTGGAGATTTCCCCTAATTTGTCCTAAACCAGGACAGAAGTCAAAGATGTCTGCAGAGTATAATTTCATTTTACTAAGGTCACTTCAGAAATTTTAGTCAAGAAGATTGTATGCTAGGAAGAAAATACATATATATACACGTATCTTTATGTGTAACAAGTTCATAAACAATTTTAATGTATTAGAGATATATAAATGAGAAACAAATTTTATAATATTTATGTAGTAATACATATGAACAAAAATGGTTTTTTCTGCAGCTGAATAATTTTTCAAACTGGGTCAATGAGAATTTTTTAACAGGCTTCACTTTGTACTGCAAAGACATAACTATCATAATAAAATTAAAGGGTGGTTTTGCAACGACTGAATTAATGAAATTCTTTCAAGGAGATATATTGATTAAATTTATAAACAAAACCCTGAACAATATGGATGAATGTTAAAATTCAGTGATAAATTGATCTAGTGAAATAGTGTCAAAATTTATTTTCTTTAAAAATGAGAATTTTCTTAGCCTCATTTGTTCTTATTTTCAGTAGTTTTCAGTAGATTTCAATACATTTATATATTAAGTATCAGTAGTATTTCGCAGAAATAATAGTACATAGAAAATAGTCTTTAACACTGTAAAAATAAAATCCATAACTAGCATTGAACATGTAAGTTTCCTACAAAACTGCTGATTTAAAGTATTTGTGTTAAGCATTGTATGCTGCTGATGGTTGGTTACAACTGTTGTTAAAGGAGGGATAGAAAACGCTACAAAGAAACAAAAAAAAACATTACAGTATTTGGTGATACTCTTGGGTAAATGGAGCATATATTTCCATCTCTCCAGACACGGAAATTTATCTGCAACATATAGGACAGAGTTCTGGAGTCTCCCCACTCTCTCTATATAGTCGTCTATTACATGGACACATTTTTAAGCAAACTGAATTCCTTATTAAGCAGATGTCTTTTTCTGGTTAGATGAATCATGTATCAAAAGTTCAGAACAATGAACAATATCCACAGTATAGACCTCTTAAGTTAGTTGCAACTAATTAAATTCTGAGAGTCATCAAAGTGATTAATTAGAGCATTAGTATGCACTAGCCTATAAGAAAATCAGTAAATTTCAAATAATATATTTATCTTTGCAATAACTTCCTGAGTATCTTGTGGCATAAGTGAGACAATTTCTCAGCAGTCCAACTGATATTCATTCTTTTCTTTACTTGATAATTTTCTCTTTTATAGCTTGCCAGTTGACTCCTTTTTAAGGTCATAGAACCCCTTTTGTCTTTTTCCTAAATTCAAACCTCTGAAGTGAACATATTTCTAATTGCCAAAATTATTATAAATGGTATTATGCCCAGAGATATTTCCTGCTATTCCAATCATTAGTTCATTATCAAAACCAAAGACATTTATTGTTTGCATCTCATTGCTTATACTACACAGTGTGCAGTGGTTTAGAGACAGAAGGAACAAATATCTAATATATATACTTTCATTTGATATTCTTGTCTGATAGTATGTTTCCTTGTAGTGAGGGGAAGTTTTTTGCTTTGAGGGAAAAAACCTTTATGAGTTAGAAAAGGACACCTTCTGCATCTAACAGAGCATTAACAAAGAAGAGTACAAAAGCATTTTGGCAAAGAAATGCCACTGATACATATCACAATTTTCTCAGGGAAACATCTTTGTAGTCTGAGAGGTAATTAGGACAACTAACTCTGTCTTCAAGGAAAGAAAGGGCATTATTTCTAAATAATTGAAGGTAATAAAATCAGCAGTAGGCAACACTCCAGTGAGCTAGGGTTTGGTCAGACTCCTTTTTTTCTCCTTAACGGCAGATGGACCTGAATTTCAAACAAGCTAATTTTTTTTTTTTTTGGGTTTTTGGTGTGGGGTTTTGGGTTTTTTTTTTCAGTGGGGTGTGGTGGTGGTGGTGTTCTTGCCTTGTGCAGTGTTACATAATGGGTCACATGAAAAATTTAAATCAACAGCACTGTAAGGTAAAAGCAATAGTTACATTTTTAAAAATACATACTAATTCTCCTGCAAATTTTAATGCTCTCTTCATAAGTAGTATGCAGGTTCATAAACAAGGAAGGCTCAGAACATAAACAAGGAAGGCTCAGAAAAGAGGAGTAGAAGGCTGACAGAACAAGACTGCCTTTTATAAATTGTCTTTACATTTTGTCCTCTCCCTATGCAGCTGTTTTATCTGTGTGATATTCCCAGGTTCAGTGGTTCACAGCCCAATTTATAACTATACATCTTGTCTTTTTGAATGCACTTGGATTCTGAACTAGAGAAAAACATTGACGAATTAGTTACGAATAGTAAATCTCATAATTTCCCCCCAAAATGTTGTCGCTTGTTCAGTTCAATTTTTTTCTATTAAAAAGAAAACAAACCCAAACTTCAAGAAATGTCAGAAATAGATTATTTAAAAATAAATATTTGCAAATGCAGTGGATCAAACTCCAAACACCCTAAAAGGTTTGTAATATTCCCAATAACATTTTTGAGGGAAATAAACAAACAAACCCTCACAAAATTTCATTGAAACTCACTGTAAATGTCCACCAGTAAAGTAAATAATTTTAAGATCTGTTTAAGTAACTAAAGTGTGCTTACTTTTCCTGTATGTCAAATGTTTTGTATTGAATTACACTTTTTTCAGATAAAGTACACTAAATTATCAATCAGATGCTTTCTATTAAAACACAAAATAAGTCCATAAAATGTGTGTGAGTTTGTGTGTGTGTGTGTGTGTGTGTGTGTGCGCGCTCATTTAAATACCCTGGTATCTGTGAGCAGTGTCCATGTCATCAAACAAAATAAAACTGGAAAAGTGATCTGATTTCTTTTTTTTTCCTACTGCTTTTTCTCATTTTTAAAACCCTTTAACACAAACTTATTTTTTTAAGAAAAGTAAAGGCTGTGAACTCTGTCATTGTTTCTCATATTGTCAGGCTTCAGAGAACAGTAAGTACAATTTTCTGTGATAGACTGATCACTTGGAACTCTGATTTTGCCTCCTCATGGCCCCTTGAATTTTTTTTCAGACTACTACAATCACAAGGTAGAATCAAAAGACAGATAAATACTAGAGAAAACAGCTCTGTCTCATAGTCTGATCTGTCAAAATTTGGCCTGCATTCAGTGTTATTTGGCCTGAATAAACAGCATTATAAAAACTCAAGACAAGACAAACAACCTTTAATGTAGCATAGATTGCTGAAAAGAAGGTAAGCTACAATTACCAGATGAATGAATAAAAGATAAAATTGTTGTAAATATGCAATTAAAACTACTTGGTTTGCAATTTAAATATGCAATTTAACTACTTGGTTAATTAAAACTACTTGATAATTTCTAGTTAAGCATCTGAAGAATAACATATTAGCATATCAATAGGAACATAATTGTATGTTCATTCTTTATGTAAAATTGTGTTTGTTACATGTGTCTTAATTTCACATTCATTACCCTCGCTTTAGTTTTAGGTCTTGTGTGTACTTTCAAGGGTGTTTCTTTACCCAGACTCTTTAATGATAAAGCTATAGTAAGTAGTATCAATAAAGCAAATATTATTGCCTATCAATATATCTTGTATATATTGATAGGCAATAATATATATATTTTTATATATATATATATATATATGTATGTATGTATATAATATAATATAATATAATATAATATAATATAATATAATATAATATAATATAATATAATATAATATAATATAATATAATATATATATATACCTTGTATAAATACATTCACAGACCGAGTAATAGATCAAAGGACAATGAAGGAATGCTATATTCCCCTGAAATGTAAAATGTCTGTCTAGTTAATGTTTTATTTTAAATTACAAAGCTTATATTAATAAGGTTTCTAAAGAGAAGGTATGAGATGGAATAAAGTAGAGCTTTAGGACCAGTTATTTAGAAAGGGTTTTTTGATTAAAATCCTTAAGGCATTGATAAGAACAGAAACATATTTTGTTAAAAATCATAGATAATTGTAGTAGAGAGTTGAAGTTAAATCATGGCAGTAATTCCTGCATCTAATCCCAGCCTGCAATAATCTGTGTGTTTTGGAACTAGTTTGATGGTTTGCTACCATCAAATTAAAGTTTTCATTAAAGAATTAAAGTCCAGTTTCCTTAACTAGGGAAAATAATTTTGATTTTTATACTCTTTAGTAGACTGACACCATCTGAAGGAAGAACTAATGAAGTAAAAAATTCTACAATTACTGTTAAGTTTTTAAAGGATTTTGGAAACTGTAATGATTTTCTTGCCTAACATTAAAAGTGTTGTGCTCAAGAGAAATGCTATAGATTGGTAAGTGAACAATTTTTTTTTTTTTTTCATTTGAAGGGCAATATATACAGTCTGAGTCTTCTCTTAAGTGGAATGAAAATGAAAGGAAGACAATGAAATTAAAGTGATGACACTGTACAACAGAAAGAGAACACAAGGCTATGTATATATATATATATATCCTGAATATATGTATATCCTTACAAAGACCTGAATCCAGGTCTTTGAAACTGTAAATCTAACTTATTTTAAGTAGCTGAACTATTTCAATTCTAATTCTAAAGACATGTTCAAATACTTTGAATACACTGGCTGCCATGTTTTCCTCTTCCCAGCAACATAAAAAAATTAAAATCTCATTTCAATTTCTTCAAATTGTAAACAAAAAAAAGGCAAACTGCTTCTCCTTTTTCTGAAAACATTCCTTTTGCCAAGAATAGGAAAGGAATGTAAACTCTTTTTTCTTTTTGAATTTTATGTTAACAGCTGAATTTTGATTTATATCTCTTTCTGTTAATAGAATTGTCAACTGTAACACAAAGTGGGCAAGTCAGACAAAAGTTAAAATTTACATTCTCATCTTTCAGTTTTGATGGATTGTAGTAAATTACATTATTGATTCCTTGAATTAAATATATACAATGAGTAATGTTTAGAAATACATAATTTCTTAATAACAGGATTAGGAGTCCAGATGTATTGTCTAATTGTTCTTAGTATATGATAATCTGAGAAAGAAAGGACATTTTACTTTCCCTAATGGGAAGACATTGATGTTTCACACTAAGGACATATTAACAAAAATATAAAAGCCAAAAGCAGTTTATAACTTCCACAATTGGGCAGTCTGTTCTTGGCAGTCTGCCACCCTTACAGCAAAGTTTTTCTTCGTATTCCCATGAAACTTCCTGTGTTTCTGTTGGTAGAATACACCCCAGGATACCACTGACCTTCTTGACAACAAAGACACATTGAGAGCTCATGGTTAACTTGCCCACCAGGACTCCCAGGCCCTTCTACAGAGCTCATTTTACAGTGTGTCTATCCCTAACCTGCAATAGTGAGTGGGGTTATCCCTCCCATGGTGCTGGACACTACATTGATCTTTGCTGAACTTCATTAGATTTCTCTCTGGCCAGCAATCTCACTGAATGACAGCACATCCTTCTGGTGTGTCAGCCACTCCTCACAGTGTAGGATCAACAGCAAACCTGCTGAGGGAGCATTCTGTTCCTTTATCTGAGTCATTGATGCACAAATGAGCCAGACTGGATCCTGCACTGACAACTGGGGAACACTGCTTGTAACACATGTTCCACAGAGAGTCAGAAAATAGTGCTTTCTTGAATATGTTGACATATATTCACCATATTTTCTAGTATTTCTATCCCACAACAGACCGTCATATAATACCTCACAATTTTTTCCCATTATCTGGCTTTTTATGTGATGGTTGGGGTTACTTACCTGAAATCTCTGACTACAGCCTAAGTATACATTTCATTCTTCTTCCCATTTTTCTTATGGGATCAGTAAAAACTGAAAAAGGTACAATTATTAAACTATTGTAGCACAGCAATGTAACTTAAACCAGAAAGGATTAGGATAGAACGTCCTTCATCCATAATATCTCTATTTCAGAGTCTTCCATCAGGCGACTTTATGTACATTTCCCTTTTCTTCCAGAAGAATCTGCTATAGTCAGGGTACAGGGCTAACCACATTCACTCATCATTCACTGCCCTTTTTCTCTTTCATATCTTGCAGAACTTCCCTTCTCTCCATGCCTGAAGCTTTCAGTAGCTTCAGCTCCTTCCTAGAATGATAAGCATTTCTGCATAATCTATCCCAGTAATTAAGTCATAAATATGTCAGACATACAAAGTATAAGATGTGTTATGTATTGCCTCTTTTAAAATGAGAGGATTAAGTGATTTGGCTACTGTGATGCAGAAGCTTTCCTATAGTGGAAGGGATTGAATTTATTTCTATATCTATTCATGAAGATATAATCTAAATTATTTCCTAATAACATATACTTCTTTCTACATAATCGGTAATTTCATCTTGACATGTTTACATTCACTTGAGTTCTCGTTTTATTTAACAGATTAAAAGGAAAAAAAATAGCTGACTAGGAGATGAAAACATTCAGTTGAGCTTCTGAAGACTAAATAACTTTTCTTTCTCAGTAACAGTACTGAAAGTCTCTTGCCAGTGTCCTCCTTTGAACCCTTTGCCTTTCATTCACACAAACTAGAGAAGATGCAGTGATTCTGGCTCAAAGACTGTACTTTGTACTTTGGGGATTTAATGATCCACACAGCACCTGACCTAAGGAGGTGTGATTGCACATATCAGTTGACCTCCTGGATTGTGCTGTGCTGCTCATATTCCTCCACAGGACATGAACCCAGGTAGCTGATGGTAATAGAACAGCCTGGAGGCTGCACCCACTTGGCAATAGACACTGGCCTATCTTTACCTTTGTCATGAAGTGAGGTAACATCTTATAAAGACATCCTCTTCTATCACATTCCATTTTAAAAATTGTATAAAATCTGTGAAGACCACATTGCCCAAAATTGTCCCCTTGGACAGGACCTCTGCAGCAAGCCATGGCCACACTAAGCAACAATTCAGGGATTTCAATAACAGAAGGGATTAAAATTTTAAATCTAGTTACTACCTTTTTTAGAAAGTTAATTGAATGCATATGTTACTTGAGAGAGTTTGATCCTTGTGGCACCCAAAAGAAACGGCATCTGTCAGTACAGAAGAAAAGAAGAGAAAGGCAAACCATTTGTTTTCTTAGAATTTTTGTGAAGAATGTATCATTCTGAGAGAAAAATACAGTTTATTTTGTCATTTTGTTTATCAGAAAAGTTTTAATTTATTCTGTTTCTCAAACAAACATTTGCTTAGCCTTCTTAAGAAATAGGAATACTCCTTTCTGCAGTCCCGTGAATAACACTTTGTTAATAAAGCTTGCAGTATGAATAAATAGAAAAGTGATAAATAATTACAGATAAACAGAATTCTAAAGCCTAGAATATGTATTTTTATATGAACAAATAAATTTGTACATCACACAAATTCAGCAAAACAGCAGTTTGTGAAGTTTCACCTGCCTGAACTGAAGATGCTGCTGCAAAGACACTTGCAATAGACTTCTGTTTCCATCCATGTAGTGACCTATCATCCAGCTTGAGTGATGTGATTCCCTAAACAAGTCTCAATTATGTGGAGATCTCAATAAGCTATTGATTTTTTCCAGCGCTCATAAATATCTCTGCAAGAGCTGATATTTCATATGGGAAATAATTAATGGGAATATATTCGATGTTGACTCCATTGACCTACTTCATTCCTCTGATTTAGTATAAATCCCCACAGAATTTTCCAGCACCTGAAATTCACATCAAGAGTGACAGATGATATTTTTGTAAACAATTTAATACTCTATTATCTCTGGAGAAAGGGGAGTTTGTGCATTTTCTGGAAGAGCAATCAGTATGCTTGGTATTGAAAAGGAGAAGAAATTTCAAAAGATTGTGGTTTTGTCTGACAGAAGTGGAGATTAGGGACTTACAATTCAGAAAAACAGGGAACAGTGGCACAGAAGGTCTTCAAAAAGTAATCTCCTAGGGAAAAAAATAAAAGGAGGCTATGTAGAATTCTGTGCCAGTCACTGAGTTGGCTGAAATGAAGCCTGAAACATGGACCTGCCTTAAAGGAAATAGTGCAAAGTAAAAGAGCAATATACAGCTCCTTCCTTCCCTTTTTGCTATTTATTACACTTTACACTGCTAAATAAAAGATATCCAGGAACCATTTTCCCATTATTTGAGGTATTAGTGCAATTCCTGCTTGTTTGGACCACTGCATCTGCCTTTCTCAAAGATGTGCCTCCTATAGAGAGGAATAGGCCTGAGCAGCATGGATTACTTGGCTTTAGTCCCACAAATTGGTCTCTCATCCTCTTTAGTTTAGCACTGATATAACTTATTTTGTTGAGGTGTTTGTTTGGGATTTATTTTTAATTTTTTTGTATGTTTGGGTTTGTTTTTTTTAAATGCCTTACCTTTATATTAGGGAGCAGGTTTAGAAGAGAAGGGCTGTCATCTTTTGCCATTTTGGTGTACAGGGAACTCTAAAAATACACTACTATCATGTCTGTAAAAAGATTTCAGAGTCACTAATTGTCTAAGAGCATGAAAGTCAGTAACAAATGGGATGTAAGAACAGTGCAAAAGCTAAAAGCTAAATCAGATCCAAAAGGATCACAACAAAATGGGTAGCACTGTGCCTTCATCATTAAAAAGTTCAGAAGCAAATTTTTGGTCCAGCTATAAAGCTGAAAATTGTCACATGGTTCAAGAGTATCAAAAACAATAAGAGATAAAAATAGGAAAATTTTCTGGTCCTTTTATTATAGTGCAAAGATTCAGTATTAGTATTTAAGAAAAAAAAAAATCTAAGGCAGATGTCTAAAAATTATAATTACTTGTAAAATTCTGTTGATTTTACCAAGGGCAGATTATACGAAAATAACATAAAGTTTCTATGATAAACAAAATAGTTACTGTCTCTAAAAGAAATATGGTAGATCAATTTTTCCTCCAAGTCAGTGAAATATTTCCTGTGGTATCACATGGAGTTGGAAAAGATAAGCTTGCAGAGTGGTTCATGGCTGTCTCATAGGAAGATAGGAACAGGTAATACTAGAAAGAGAAACATAAGTGAAATAACTGGTAAAAATAAACAAGCATGTCTCTGATATACTTTGGAATAAGATTTGGATATTTGTAAATGAAATTGGCTTCTGAGACAGCTTTGAAACTCATTGTGAATACTTGTCAGTATAGAATATTAATATACCACAGATAGAAACAAAACAAAACAAAACAACTTTGCAAACATTAAACAAAATTAAATGAAACAGTGTAGATAGCAAAATTGTTGACTAAGGATCTAATAGCAAAAATGCTGGATACAAACCATGACCCTATTATTAGATAAGTACTGGGACAGAGAATTATCTAATTATGGATTTCATCAGAGTGTGACAAAGGCATGATGAATTAATCTGTAATTCTTTTTTTTTTTTTTCCAACAAGATAGATTAAACAGATAACTGGGACTTTTGTCTCTGTTCAAAGTTTTATTGGACCTTTGTACAAAGTATATATAAAATATCCATAGTTCACAAAGAATTAACTCAAACTTAGCTAGTACAAAGAAAAACTAATAGTTTGAAATTGAATTTTGCATCAGAAAATAACATAATTTGTCTTGTTCAGAATAGAAAAACAAATGCTAAGGGAGAAAGACAGAATGTCATTGTTGTCTATAATTACATAAAACTACTCTTTGAATTGAAAGACAGCTTTAGTAAAAATAGAAATAACTTATGACAGACAAAAAACCCAAAAAAAACCCACCAACCAAAATCACAATTTAGATTATCAGAAGGTTCTTTCTCATGAAGAAAGTTCTCTGACATTACTTTTGAGACCTAAAAATATTCTCCTTTTCAAATACAGGTCTGTAAGTGAATCCAAAACCAAGGAGGTTATCTGTCCCAGAGGAAGAAGAGGTCCAATGGCCCTAAATCACATTTCAAAATGAAAGTATTTAATAATAAAAACTGCATGGTATAATAGAGAGGGACTTACCAATACTTCAAGCAAGGCTGGGATCACCCACAGCTTTTAAATTTACATTAGTGTTTAATCATTTTGAAATAAAGTCATGTTCTACGTAATTTCATATCTGGTACCTAAAAAGACAATAAGAAAATAAGACTCTCAAATAAATTTCTGCTTTCTTGACCCCAGGCCTAACTTGAACAAATGTCTTTCACTGATTGTGTCTGTAATTGACACTATGAGAAAAATCCAGTGGTGAACAAGGGGCTTTGGAATTTAGACTTTAGAATTTCTCTTCAATAATTTTGACTTGGATGAAAATCTGATGAACTGAATTTGTTACAACTATATGACATAAAAGATCTCTGTGTTCTCTGCAGTTTATAAAGCAGTTGAGAAACCAAATCTATTATTTTGAGAAGCAAATAGAAATAAATATTTTTTTTCCCTTCATATATATTTTATGTATACATATACTAAGTTTGAAGTGGTTTTAATCCACATTCCATAAATATGAGAGAAATATTTTGTGTTTACTTTTCTGTGATAAGAAAATTATAGAAAAATATGAAACATTGTTTAAAATGGAATATCTGAACAGACACATCAATTTCAATGTTAATTCTCTTTGGATTTCATAGATATGACATCAGCCACACAGGAGATGCAATCTTCTAAAATGGCAGCCAGAGGACAGATATGATGAAGTAAAGCAGGTAATATGGCACAAAACATCTGCATGTAGATTCCCAAATCACTCCCCAAATGCAAATCAAGAAAAAGAATAATATGGGGAAACCCCCTCACACCAAAATTTCTTGACAAAATAATCCTTCCCAAAATAGTAAGCATAAATCCAGTGTTATTTCAAATACATAATTTAATTTTTATGCATAAAAATACAGTAAAATATTAAATAGTAAGTATTATTGTCAATATTTACTGTACCATAGACTTAAGATGAAGACAGGCTGGGAGAATTTCAGTTGCTAAGCCTGGAGAAGAGAAACCTGGTGAGATCTAGCAGCCTTAAGTTTTCAAAGGAGGCCTATAAGAAAGCTGAAGAGGGACTTTTATAAGCACAGGAAGGACAATATGGAATGGCCTTCAACTGAAAGACAGTAGGTTTAGATCAGATGTTAGGAAGAAATTCCTTGCTGTGAAAATGGTGAGGGCACAGGAACATGTTGCCCGGAGAAGTTATGGATGAACAATTCCTGGAAGTGTTCAAGGCCAGGTTGGATGGGGCTTTGAGAAACCTGGTCTTGTGGTAGGTGTCGCTGCCCATGGGAGGAGGGATTGGAGCTAGATAATTTCCTCTCAATCCAAATAATTCTGTTTCTGTACTTTACATGTATAAATGTATACAACCACATGTTTTTATGAGATAGTAAGGTATGCATATAGTAATAGGAAGGAATATATCAAAATTAATTGTTGCAACACACTTCACCTCGCCTTATTTTAAAAGGCTAATTAACTTGTTACACTGTTTTTGTACTCTGTTTATTTCTAGTCAGTGAAAGGAAGCATGTACTTTTTGAACTGGACTCACCTCTGTACTGACTTATGCTCTTGTAAGATGAATTTCTCTCCATGAGGTATTTCAGAGATGTCACTGGTCCTGGTGTTTGCACTTTAGATTTCTACATTTGGTCAAACATATATCACCCCTAGAATTCTGATCAATTGCACACTTTTCAGTTCAAATTCTTCTGCAAATTTTTCAGTTGTACATAAGTTTGTTTTGTTTCATTGCAGTCAGGAAGCACTGCTAAATTCAGTGATGCTGGACCAGCATGACTGAAGTTGTATGTTTTTTTTAAATGCCCTTACATGAATTTCCTGTCATGAATTTTCACTAGTCTGTCTCTTTCAAATGGATTAATACTGTGGAATTGAAGGTAATGAAAATCTCTCTGCTGAATGACACAAATATTAAAACCAACTTTCTGCACTTCACTAATATCAGCAGGGTCCCCCAGTTTCAATTTTGTTGAACTAATTCATGCCACTTCAAATTTTATTGCAACTTGAACTTTCATTCTGTAATTAATTACATGAGCAGCGTGAGGATGCCCTGGATACTAAAATATTAAAGCCTGCATTTCTACATCTTAGTTCTGACACATAGTTTTATTTTGCAGCACCAAGATGTGATGGAGCCAGTACTTTTATTGACACACAGAGAAAGCAGTTCTGAAATTTTAGTTCAGGGTATTTCCTGCACAATGTTTAAAATTAATTTATCTAACTTTCTGAGTATTTACGATTTAAAGAGACAGCAACACAGAAGACACGTGTGTTCCTCTGGGGCAGCAGCTAAAGGCTAGGAAAATTACCCCAAAACTATTTGTAATGGCACTAGAAACCTATATTTAAGTAGCTGAAGCACAATTCAGATGTGAGCTAGCAGTTTGGTTGCTTTTTTAGTCATTAGAAAGAAACAGGCACATCCTTAGGGCAAACCATCCCATGTTAAGAGTTTTCTCAGAAAGAGGGAATGACTTGCAACTTGGAGTACCATTGTCTCTCAGTTGACCATAGTGAAAGTGTCATAACATGGAGCAGTCAACTAATTTCTGGCTAATTTTGCCTGAGATATTTGTTATTCAAAAGAGACAAAAGTATGTCTGTCAGTGACTGAGTATCAAGAAGAGATATCTCTGAAGAGGTGTACTATATGTGAGAGACATTTGGGGGCCTGTGGCTACAGAAGGAAGGGTTTTGGTATGAGACAGAGAAATTACAGAGAAGAGAATTCCACCTCTGCTAAGTAAAAAAGGGAGGGATGCAGTTATCACATTGTGAAAGAAGGCAAAATCAGTCTTTGTAGTTTTCAGAACTCAGTTCTATGTCTTCAAAAATATGCATGAGATTCTGTGGTGAATAAATTAATGTCAGACTTAATTTTATTATGGAAATGCTTTCTCCTAATAAAAATTGTTTCCTTAAAATAGATACTTAGCTTGCATTAAAGTTTTTGAATGCCTAATGAATACTCAAAGAAAGAAATCTTCAACAGTCGAAACAGACTCCAGAGGCATAACTTGTTCATTTATTTCAGAGCACTTGGGCCGTTCTGGCTGTATGAAACGCTTCAGGATGTTCTTTCAGAAATGTTTCACCAGTCACCAGTAGCACATGGAGGACTAGATCTTACACCTCTACCTTGGATTTAAACTCTACTGAGCAGTCCTCGTTAATCACTTGTTCCAATGCTGCTGTTTTGGATGCCAAACAGGTAAGAAAGATTTGGGTCTCCTGTTCCATTATCTCAATTTCCTATTGTCCTGCTTTTGGCTGGGATAGAGTGAAGTTTCTCCACAGTAGCTAGTCTTGGGCTACATTTCAGATTTGTGCTGGGAATAGTTTTGGTAACACACTGGTGTTTTAGGTATTCCTGAGCAGTGCTCAGTGTCAAGCACACAGTGTCAAGGCCTTTTCTGCCCCTTACACTGCTCTGCAAGTGAGTAGGCTGGTGGATGCTAAAGGCTGGGAGGGGGGACATCTGGGATAGTTGACCCCAACTGACTAAAGGGATATTCAGAACAATATCAAATTGTGCTCGCCAATAAAACCTGGCAAGATGAAGTTTGAGGGGGGCTGCTATTGCTCAGGAACTGGCTGGTCATCAGTGGTTAGTGGTGAGAATTGGGGAATTATTCATAATTTGCTTTTCTCTGGTGTGATTATCCTTTCTTTTTGTATTTTTGCTCTGTGTTTTGTCCTTATAATTTTTTCTTTCAATTGTTAAACTCTGTAATTAAACCCATGAATATTCTCTCTTTTACTCTTCCAATTCTGCCCCACATACCTCTGTGGAGGTGTGAATGAATGGCTGTGCAAGGTGTAAGAGCCAGATGAGTTAAACTATAACATTTTAATGGCATTCACAAATAATGTTATTTTTTTATCTGAGCCTCTCACTATTTTTATGCATACTTTAATTTCTGAAGTAGGTGCAGCTTCTTTTCTATTTTCTTTTTCAAATTAAGAAATTGAAATATATCAATTTTCCTACTTGTTTATACGATTTTGCTTTTTAACCTTGAGCCTGTGGCTTTCCCTGAAGTAACAGTGGTGACATTGTTCACAGTGTTCCTGAAATATGACTGCACTTTCAGGTTAGCACAATTTTGTAAAACAATCCATAACTCTACTTTATCCTCTCCGGAAACAACAAGAGAACATTTCTGACATAAAATCTCTCAAATGGCAAAGAAAAGCTGTAGATTGCCTGAGGGTCACTAAAGAGATGTTTCTGTGAGTTCTAATGCTTTCAGTACAAATAAAGGTCGCCCATGAAATAAAAAGTTGAACCTTTTTGCAACATGTATGGCATGAATTTCACTAGGCAAGGGATTCCACCCTTGAATAAGAACATTAGAACTAGAATTGTAGGGGACCAAAGCAAAAAAGAAAGTGCACATGGAAAAACATTTATGCTCTTGAGATATGTAGGGAAACATAATTTTATTGAATGGAGTTTTCCAAGCCCTCATTATACAGTTAATACTTATACAGCAGTAACAAAATCCAATTTAAAAGAGAAATTTTCTAATTTTTTGAGACTATAATAAAGTGATACTTTATAGTTTGATTTGAAATGTCAATAATTTCAGCTGAAATCTGAGGTTTTATATAAAGTCGAGTAAGAGACTTTGAAACATCCAACATTCCTTGAGATGGTTTCTTTTCTTTTTGAGGGTGTTTATATATCCTATTTCACAAACTGCCTTGCATGCAAGCTTTTGATTAATACACCTAAAATACGTACACGAAAATAGAAAGAGATGAGCCTTTTCTGGTGGCTCTGTAGAATAACAGTAACATTATTTAAGTAAAAATAACTCAACATTAAATTTTCTTTGAAAATCTCTAGGGCTTGGATCCTTGTGCACTGCTATGATTTTAATATGAAATGGAGTATAGCTGCTCAAATTTTTATGGAGATCTACTGATTGGTGATGCCCTGCCAGAACAATGTGAAAGCATCACATATGTTGACATTCTAACTTCCATATTTCTCAAGATTACAGAAAACCTGCTGTGGTGGTTGCAGAAGAGTGTTTCCAGTCAGCCATGATTTTAAGGGGAGGGAGCTCATTTGCACAATTTGATTAATGCATACTTAAAAACATCTGAGTGCTTCCAGGAAGAGGATATAGCAAATAATCAACCAATTAAAAATTCATTGTATAAGGAAAGAATTGAGATGAAAGGTATTTTCTGCCATACAGTTTTCTGATTCTATATCCTTATTATAACTGAGTTTGAATGAATAGATTATTTCTTTTTGAATTGTAGGCTACAGATTATTCAATATCTAGTCAACTTGGCAAACTAGAGCATCACTTCGAAAATGTAATTAATCCCCATGAAGTTCAAATCCTGGAGATGATAGACTTCTGTTACCCTTTAATACGTATTCCAAGCACTAGTAATTTTATTGTTTATTTTCATGCTCCAGTGATTCTTTTTCTGTTTTTCTCAATCTTTGTATAATTTCACAGAAAAAAAAATTAAGAATTGAGGTATGAAATATATTCTGCTTTCACTTCCTTGAGCAAATAACCAATTTAAAGTGCAAATATAGCCTATATATAGGAATTCTAAAATATTTTTGGTAGGAGTATAATTAACTTTAAAAACATATTTTAATTCTAAGCAATTATAACTGTCACATATTACATGTTGCATGAAATGGATATTTTTGGAAGTTTTTTTATGTCAGTCAGTTTGTACTTATCATCAAATTGGGATCTAATCAAGGAACACTCTCCTTTCATTCCTCATTTGTCAGTTCACAACCAGGGGGCTCAGAAACAGAAGGTACTTGGGGGCTCTAGTGCCATTTGAGCAGTAATTCCTCATAGTGATCTTGTGAAATGTATTTCTAATTTATGCTGTGCTACAAAATTGGTAAAAAACTCCATCCAGAATTTGAAATTATCTTCTTTGATCTCTTAGGAAGATAGCCTGCTCCAAATACAGTCAAGTGTTCCAAACAGAGTGGCAGACTTAAAGGTCTAGCTTGTCAGTAAACTGTTGGCATTAAAACTAATTAAACTTCTGCTTGATGTTCTGTAGAACCATCATCATAATTCTTTTGCAAGGGATAGAGGAAATAAAAATCAAATTTTAATGTGACTGTTCCATTTTATTCTATCAGGTTGAGCTCAGAAATTTCCGAGAGCTTTCCTCAGCCTTCACACTTATAAACCAGATGGGACTAGAAATGAAACATTTAAAAAGCCCTGAGACCTATGTACCATTGATCTAAGGATCTGATATTTGTGATCATATGGAAGTTTACCGATATGATATGCAGGGATGCTTCTGACAAAACTTTTCTTTTTAATCCTTATACTTACCGTCTCTGTTAAACTCAAGTAGCTTAGACATTACTAAAAAAAAAAGAACATTAGTAAAATATGTCACAGGATGCTGTAATATATTGCTTTGATTTAACTAATTTAAATTTGATTTTACAGTTTTTAAAAACTAAAACCAAACTAACAGAAATTCTATGAAAAGTATATTCAAAGACTTTAACGCAGAAGTCGATGACAGAAACTAAAAGAGACAGACTCTGGGGGAAAAAAACAAAAAAGCAAACCAACCAACCCCTCCAAAAGCATACATCCAACTGAACCAAAATATATCAAAATCCCAGACAGTATAAATTTCTGAAATGTCATCATTCACTTCACGATGAAATCAAAGTTTAGTTGTGGTGATAGAAACTTCTGACTTTCTCCTGTACATTGCCTTTCTCACTGAGTCAAAATGACCACAGACCCTCCCCTACAAATTTGGAGAGAGACCAGGGTTATGGTACAAGCACTGCTCCTGCCCTCTGCTGTTGCACACCATCTGCTCCCAAGCCTTGTGAGGCTGGCATGGGTGCCCTCACCTCTAAGTGCCAAAGGAAAATAAGGCTCTGGAGAATTTCACCGAGGGTTGCACTCCTCAGCAGGTGACATTTCTGTTTCAGTTTTCCCTTGTTGGTCCAGAAAATACACTTATATTGCTGCTGGTTGCAGGCCATGTGTTCTGAGTTTGCAGGGTGTCAGAACTGAGGCTTGTAAGGCTTTTTCTGAACTTGACCTGACAGGGGTGGGCTTTTTTTGCTTATGTTTAATCTGTATGGGGTTTTTTTTGCTTATGTTTAATCTTTTATGTTTAATCTGTAACATAATTTTTTTTAATGGCCACGTGTCTATGTCTGATTAATTTTGTTTATATTTGCATAGTGTCAAAAATTGCCATGGTAGAAAGGAGTATTTGTGTAGAATGAAATACTGGTAGCTCTAACATAGTGATGTAGTAGTATACAGGCATATAGGCAAGGTACAATAACAAAAATTTTGAAATATAGGGATGAAAGGTGTAATGTGCATGTGTAGGACACAAGACGGGACAGAAGCTGGCACTGAAAATACTAATGGTGTAAGACCACCTCTTGAAGCGTCAGTGAACTGCAGAGCTGGGAACTGAAAAAAAAATTAGGCTTGGAGTTAACAGGGATAAAAAAATCAGGAATCTAACATATGTAAACCAGATAAATATAATAAATTCAGACATAATGTGATGTTTCACATCCCTGAAGAAAAAGCAATCAGTAAAACATCTTAGAAATTATACAATAATGCCAAGCACATCTTACAGTGAGCAGGAAGAAATCTTCACCGTCAACTTTGTGTTACCCACGATGATAATGACTCACCAGTTCAGTACTGAATACATTTGGGATTCCAGTGGAAGCATGGACATAACAATAGAAATTGGGTAGATACTAAGAAACATGTTTATACCGAATTAAATTGTACTTTTACTGCTGAGATTGTTTCCATATCAAAATTCTTTGCTTTTCTTCTTTTTCTATAGTAATCCAGTTTGTGCTAATAACAAGTCTTTGAAAACTTGTCAGTGACAGAAATGGGACTGTCATCTTCACTGTCTTTCCTCTTCATATCTGAGGTTTTTATACTTCTTAATCACTACCAAAAGGGAAGAGGGATTTGCCTACTTCCAGTACTGTTACTGGCTTTTTTCAGCAATCAACTCCAGGTTTTCCAGCAGTATATCCTGTCCATTTGGAGTCCCTTGCTCTTATCTTGCTCCTTGTTACTCATCCTGCAAGTTATCTTGTCCCTCTCATACTTTTCTACGCTAGTGAAGTACAGCTGCAAAAGTCTTAAGTCTTTGGTGATTACACTGTTCACATACTTACCTAAAATGCTCATAAATTGGGTGCAGTTGTGTTATCACAGTGTTAAAAAATGTTTATACACAGTTATTAGTTACACTGGTTTAGTATATTTACATTCAAGGCATGCCAGTTGTGTAAGTTTTGCAGGCTTCTGCTTTGGTTACAACTTAAAGTTATTCTTTATAAAACAAAATCAAACTACCAAACAGAAAAATCCAGTATTTCTTATAACCGGTATCTCAGCTTTCTTGCAGAGGGTGGGAGTGTAGAGTTCTGTCTTGGATTTTTAATGTGTTTTTTTGGGTTTTTTTCCCATTTCTTTATTTTCTACCTGTTACAAATCTCAACTGATTAAACAAATTCCAGCTGAGCTGTTTGGCAGACAAAAGATATTTCTGGGATTGTATATTTTGCTCTGATGTGATACATAGAATGCATATTGGTGGATTTGGAAATGATTCTTGATTGCCTCAAGCAGCCTTCAATGACAAAGAAAAAGTTATTGAATTTTGCAGCACTGCCTATGACAGAGATGTGATAGATGAGAAGCAGATGTAAAAAGCTTAATGTAAGTCTGCTTGATAAATGGGGCCGCATTTCTTTCTCACCTGCTGAAATTTACAGAAATCAATTTTTTCCCCCTCAGTTTTAAGATGTATAGGACAAATGCTAGTCAATCCTTTCACATGCTTGTTTAGTGAGGAGCACAAATGCTAAAATTCCTTGTTCATTTCAAGAATGCTTAGAGTGAAACATTTTATGTATGTTTATATATACACTCATCTTTTGGAGGGTACTCAATTCAAATCTTATGCTTAATGTGTTTTTCTAAGTTTTTATCTGGAATCATAAATCTGCAAATTTCAAAGAGATAAAAATGACTGGAACCACCTACTGCCTAAGCTGGGCTTCACTGTTAAAAGAAGAGAATATTTGAACAAGACCCCATAGAAAATCATGAGAAATTCTTGTGACTCAGATCCCAGTTCCTACCCTTTAAATCCGTGCCCTCTCTCTTCAGAGAGGAAAATTATCTGAAGCAACCTGTGCTTAATGTGTACCCCTTGTCAAAGCTCTGTTGACTGGTCTGTCAGTGGAAAATTCAGATGGATAAATGACTGAAAAAGCATCATAATCTGTTTCTTTCATTAAGAGAAATGTCCAATGATGTTTAAATATGCATTTATCTTAGAAAAGTAACCCTGTAAAATGAATAAAAACAAGTGACTAAAGAGATGAAAAATTAACTGCCTCAAATGACAAACAATCTGAAAGTCTGCTCTTTTGGTAAATTCTGTGGTTCAGAAAGGGGAGATTAAACCAATTGCATGTTTATTTGCTTTTTTTTTTCCTTCTACTGACAGCTGCTAGTTACATCCTACAAGGTTTCTCTGTATGTGGTTTTGTTGTTGTATGTTGTTTTGTTATTGTATCACAGAGCATATATGCTCTTTATTTTGCAATTATAAGACTGTAAATTATTTGAAACATGATTGAATGCAGAAAAAGAGAACAGAGAAGAATAATAACGTTAGAAGGGCTATGTCATAACAGTAATGTCAAGAGATTGGGAGAGAAGCTCTAAGGGAGAAAGAAAACATGGAGGCCCAAGGGTGGAAAAGGAAAACAAAAATACTGCCAGTGGAATGAAGGACAAAAAGGAAAAACAAAGGGAAGTCTTGGAGGAAGGAGGAAAAATTAGATGTGGTTCTCCCAGATAAAATACCAGACTTCAGGTCTTGTGGGCCATTCTTTTGAAAGATAGAAATGACAACAGCAGAAACAGCTGGTCATTGACTTTAAGTTAATGTCATAACTTTGTTGCTTTGTTCTCCCTAGAACCCATTCTGCTGTTTTCTTTCATCATTTAAAAAAGAAACATTGAGCAAACTTCACACAGTCAGATGCATTACATATTGGAACACACTCTTCAAATTTTGACTGTAACAGAATGCTAAGCTATGGTTTTCCAGGCACTGTCTACAGTTACAAGGTCTGGTTATATGATTTGTGGTTGTTTTCATTAAAGGATATAATTCGGTGCGCAGTTAGTTATCATTTGGATGTGAATTGTTTGGTACTCACCAACAATATATTTTTCTTTTTTTTCATCATTTGTTCATTCAGATTGTGTTTTTTCTGTCTCACTGTGAGCCAGGATTTGCAACAGTGTGCTAAGACATGCAGACAGGTGCTGAGGGACTGGCTTGAGATTTAGCTAACAAAAGAGACCAAAAAATGTTGTTGGATGTGAGATGAGAAATGGAAAGGGATGAACCTTTCCAAAAGAAAAGGGCAAGACAGTTTAGGTAATGGAAGAATAACTATCACAATCTGAATGAAAAATTGGAGACAAAGGGATAATAAATGTAGCTGGTCTTCTGTAAATAATCTGGTGGTCAGCACACTTGTCTGACTGACCCCTGGAGCTTTGCTGTCTGACCTTACTCTGTGTGTGTAATTTTCTGGGGCTTTTCAAGCTGTTAATTAAGGGAGACATGCAAATGCACAAGATCTGAGATACTTATTAAGGAAAGGGCCCAGGGTCTGGCCTTGGCTATCAGAACATAGAGATATTGCCAGTATTCAAGTAGGGTGGGAAGGAGAAACCTCTGAGCCCCAGAAATCCACTGGGTTCAACTTCAACTTCTCACACATTTTCAGTGAAGGTATTCTGGAATCAGGACACAAGAAATGCGTGTTTTGACAATGCAGGTAAGTCTGTTATGGCCCTGAGGCTGCTAATAAAAACTCTCAGCTTGCCATCCAGGAGCTCAGAAAGAGCACCTACACAGTCGCTTCATTACAGCACATGTTCCAGAAAATGATGGCACCATATTTTATAGCAGTACATCCATCTGTTTGTTGAAATGTGATATCAGTTTCCTAAGGAGACACCATCCAAATGAAAAAGGCTGCTCATTCTCTTTGAAATAAAAATATGCTAGAACTTGCAGCAATCCTTCTCATTAATTTACAGCAGTTCTACTGTATTTGAAAACTCTAATAATAAATTAATCATCTTTAAGATGCAAATCAGTGATACAGTCAAGGATTGTTTTTGACTGATGCATGTCTCCAATAGTTCACTGCTAGAAATAATGTGGGAACTGATCTCTACGAAAGTGTTCCCAATCCAGTTGTGTTGGTTTCAATTTTCTTCATCAGCAGTGCATCTTATTTTTCACTCACACTTGCTGGTTTAAACCTGCAGCATAAATCCTATTGGGTTCAGCTCCATCAGAAACAGACTGCTTGCATAGTATGCTACAGAAACATTAGATTCTTAAAAAATGTACAGGGACAGAGTCTTGTTTTTTTTATCTTGTATTTTAAGGGAAAAAATATGGCAGTATTATTCTGAGGAAAAAAATGTTTTAATAAAGATCTTAAATTGTTAAGCTTTCACACACTCCAAAATTTTATTTGTACTCTCTTCCATTGCCTCTGTTTTATGTTAATGTGATCCAAGATTCAATGAATATTGCAAACGGATTATCTTAGATAAAGTTTTAGTCTGGCTTTGAGAATCAGATGTATGCAGTGAAGATTTTTTAAAATTAATAATACAGTAAACATGGTCCCAATTTCTATAGTTATTTTCATCTCATGTACCATAAAGTTTTAATGTGTTTCTTAATTCCACACTGATGTTTAAAAATACCCAGATTTTTCTTAAAATTATAATCTACTTAATTTTTTCAAAATATGTTTAGTTATTATTTATAATTTTCTATATGAAAAGTAAACAAAAAACAAAACAGCATGAAAACTTTGAAAATAAAAAGCATTAGCTTCTAAGCATGTTGGAGCTAATGAAAATCACAAAATAATTTTTCCTATTTTAAGACAAATATTGCTATGAGATATAGCAAAATGACCTGGTCATCAGAAGGGGAATCAGTGATTAATTGCTTTGTTAAATAAGGCCTGTGTATGCTGACCTAACAGAACCTGTTAATAAAAAAAAATAAATTATTTTAAAATAATTTCTTTACTATAGTATTTAAAATTACATTATTTTTCTTGCTCTTGTTAGTGCAAGAGGATCAAACACTGTAAAATACAAGTAATTCAAGTATTTACTTAAAATACCATTAAAAATAAAAACAGATATCCTTATACATATTTAATTTTTAGAAATGTAACATTTTCAACTTTTTCTGATTTTATTAAAGTGAAATGAGGTTTAGACCAAAAAGCAAAATTTACTGTGTAAGACTATTGTAGTGTTTGCCCTCTAGATCCTCCCATAAATTATATCACCGGACAGCTTCTTCAGGCAACCTAAATATGTAAAGGTCTAGAAAAAGATTAAATCAAAATGATTAACAAAGATTAAATCAAAATGATAAACACATCCTGCTTTAAAAAAGCTCGAAGCATAACTCAAAGTGAAACAATTCCTGACTACAGGACAGAAAACACCAGGTTTACAATGGCGACTGACATTCAATTCAATTTATTTTTGTGACTTATTACATGTTACTACTGGCTTTAAAGAAATACTATGACATGTCTTATTTCTCTGTTTTTCCTTGTTCCATTCAAAAAAGGTCCTACAAAGACATCTACATATGCAGGTCATTTACTATAACCCTTGATTTTTTTCTCTAAACTGTAGTCTCCTTGTTCTGATTAGGGCATTCCTACAAATTTCTTTTCCGTTTAACTCATTTTAAATGACAAGTATAGAAATTCGTTGTGTGATAATAATATTCTCACTTGATGGGTACGACAGAAGTGTATATTTACCATTTCTTTGGCATGAAGCTTCATAGCTTCATTACTCCACTTTCTGCCAGCAATTTTGCTAAATTTCACCATGGAACAAGGATTTTGCCATTACTACTAAAAAACATCAGGCACTACCTGACATCCAAAATGGTGTGACTCAGGGCTTTCAGAAATTATATCAGCCTCAGTTTTAACAACATTAGTGGTCAAGTGACTATGCCCTCACCTGTTTCAGCTTCAGCTCGTTGAACCACAGACACAGTAAGGGTCTGAGAAAATTAGGTGGCCATTGTGTAAGAAACAATAGACTTTCATGTCAAATAAGGCTGGAGAAGGCAGTTGTACAAATTCCAGACAGCAGCTGGGAAGCAAGAAGTCTGTGATAAGAAGGAAAAGGCATTTTTGAGGGCTTAATAGTAAGCAGAAAGAAGACACTACAATGGCTAGGATTTTCTGTCGGAAAATGCTTTACATTGCAAATGTCTTGCCACAACTCCCCACCCATCGTTTCCTCACAAAAAATGAGAAGTATATAAGTATATAACCTCAGATATAAGGTTCACTGAAAGGATATGGGTAACACCTCGGAAAAAGTGTACACAGATATAACATCCCTGCTCAACAGTTCTGTCTCTAATATTCTATTTTCAGTATTATTAGACTGAGAATAAATTCTTTGCTTTGTAAATACTCTAAGGGTTTTTTTATAAGAGTTGAAATGTGACAGTACTTACAAATGAGATAAATAGGGACTTAATTCAATTTCCCACCTTACCAATTAGTGTCATCTGAGAAACCTAAGGAGTTGAAGCATCCATATATGACAGAGTTATCCCCATGTCTTTAATAATTTTCTCCTCTTCATTTCTCCTGTCTAATATTTCCAAGGAAAAATAACTATTTTCTTGATTGGGAAGTCTCATCAGACACTATGAGGTTGTTCCATGTAATAATTGTGAAACCTTTTCCTTATTTTTCAGGATTTTTTTTTGCTTTCTTTTGTCCTTTTGCTTGTGTTCTGCTACATTTATGATTTTTACATTGAAGTTTGAATAATACTAGAACTACCACTGATAAATAGTGAAAATGCGCAATAGAAATCGGAGGAACTGAAGGGAGATTAAGGGACTGTCACATTTCAGCTATTTGGAGTAAATTTTAAGATAGGTGAGGCTAACTGACTTTAATTTTGCTTTCTTTTATAATCATGACTGCTTATATTTTCTGTTCTGACTGTTGGAGAGGAGTCACTATAAAAAAGTTACAGTGAGGAAAAAAGGAAGCAAATGCTATGTGTTTAATTTCATCAAAGCTTGAGTTAAACCTGTGTTTTGTCTCACTGTACATGTACAGAGCAAATTCACACCACTAAAGGTCCAAAGCTTACAGTCTTGAGGTTGTGGGTGTGTTGAATGCAGCCCTGGTAAAAAACACCCACATCTGATATACATTTGTGGTTTACCTGTAAAAACGTATAAAATGACAATATATCTATAAAATAGGATGTCATCTGGTTTGAATAGGTACATTACAAGTCTTTGTAAGTCAATCTTTGAATGCCTTCAGAAACACTTACCATTGTTTCACTCTTTGGGAAAATCAAAAGAAATCTATCATAGGATCATAAAGCACACTGGAAAGATGAGTTAAAACTCATGATTGTCATGACATTTGACATTATATCATCCTCCCTTTTTGGGGAAGGGGGCGTTCAGTTGTCAATAATGTTGGTGGTGACTGGACTAGAAATTTAGACCCAATAGAGTCAGATCACTACATATTACTAAGCTTGCCCATTTTGTTACTCTATTATAGTTACTGCTTAATAGCATTTTATGTGCAGTCAAACTTTTTTGTGTCTTAAATTAATGTGATTGTCAGAACATTTTATGTTGGAAATGTTTTCAATGCAGTATGCAGCAGAGTTGACATATCTAATAAGATCTGATAGTATAGTAAGGTCCATTTCATTCTTTTTCATTCATTAATTTTGCCTGTGTACACTTTGCTCCTATTTTACTAATAATATAGGCACTCATTGGTAGAGGTAGAGCATTATAAATATAATAAATACTGCCCAAACAGGTACAGAAATGGAGAACGTAAAATTTAAAATCAAAGAAAGCCATGAATTAATGAGCATTTAGACAGGAATTAACCAGGCCCCATGTGTCAAGATTTGGTTTGCCTAAAACACACTTTTCCCTAGAGAGCTCCAAGTAAGAAAAACTTCTTTTGATGATATAATGCTTAAAATCTTTTCAGAGCAAGGGCAGTCTCCAGTGATGGCACCATCATGAACTTTATTTAGGATTTAACATCACTATATTGTAAATAATAAAAAAAAACAAAAAAAAAAAAGAAAAAGAAAGCAAAAGAAAAGAAAACAAAACAATGCCCCCAAAACCCCAGATGTGGTTCCTAAATATGCAGAGCTTAAATACTTCTTGATACACAGAGTAAACACCTTATTCTAAAGCATTTCTAGTGAATCAGTTCAGGTGGGATTTTTTGGTTTTTTTTTTTCAATGCAAGAAAATTCTGACCTGGTCTTAAAATCATCATATAATTTTTCAAAACACTAAGACGTTAAAATAGGTGGGAGACTTCATAGGCAGTACAGCTGTAAACAATAGTTGTAAAGTTGTAAACAGCTTAACAAAAATTGATGTGAAAAATTATTTAGATATGCTTGCAGAAGGAATTTCAAATAATGCATTCTGATGTGAGAAATAAGAAAATATGGTTAAAATAAAGGCTGGTTTCTGTCACCAAAACTCAGAGAACTCATTTTGCATATGAAATTTTTCACAGAAGTAGGCTTTTGATTTCTGAGCTTGTAAAGAAGTGTAAGGAAGTGAAATCATAATGCTGGTGGCAGAAGATAGCCACAGATATTTTGAAGCATTACCTGAATTAGACAGTTTTAATCCAATTTAATTTGCAAAAATAAGTCTGAGTTTGGCAGCATATACATATCACTCAGTTTATATATAAAGACAATTTGTGAGTAAATTATACATAGTCACATACATTTGCTCTTTGTATTAATGCCCTGAGATTAGGTTTACAGACTCAGATCTCAGACCAAAAAAACCCAAACAAAAACAAATAAACCCCCCCCCACCAAAAAAAAACAACAAAAAAAACCAATCCAGCGAACAAACCTGATCTAAAATCTGTCCACATCTCAGATAACATTTAATCAACGACTGGGAAAGCAGGCTTACTTAGAGATAGTCTGCATAAATCAACGGTATGAGATCCATGTAATTTCTCTAGCTATCTAAAATCTTCCTGTCTATTCTGAGCTGATCATTTGCACTACAGCCTTTGGAATGGATTGCTCCAGAGGCAATTATCTCACTTATTTTGCAAATTCAAAATGGGATGAGCCAATCTCCTGAATGTTCTGTATGTTTCTACAGAGTGCAGAGAGAATCTGTATGGTGAAATTAGAGAACTACTTCTCAAGCAGAAAATAATACACAAGGTATCTCTTTGCCAAGTGTCTAGGTATGTTGACAATAGATAATATGTCCATTATCACAACAGTACAGGAAGCTTGAGATTTGGGCATTCATATCATATTTTTGAATCTGGTAGGCAGCAGCACAACATCTAAATTTAGTTTTAGGTGAAAAAAATTTGAAAATATGGAAAATTAAGACTCAGTAAAAGTCTGGGAAGTAAGCAGTGTTAAAGTCTAAACTGTTCAAGGATTTTCATAGGATGAGAACAGAGCTGAAAGGAATGGTTAACTTCTGCTCTTGCACAAAATGTGTAATTTAGAACTACTTGCAAAAATGATTTTTATATGATGGTACTCATCACAGGTAAAAAGGCAATTTTAAAACATCAATAGCAAGCAGAAGTTGTCAAAAATAAAAAGACTGAAATAAAAAATTAAAAGGTTAATTTTATGTCTTACAGTATTCGTACTTTCAAGGTGGATTGCCACCTTGTCTTTCTTAATGTGAGCACCCAAAAGCTACTAAAGGGACTTTCCAAGATGTTTGTGTTCCAGAAAGCTTCTCATATGAGCATTCTTCACTGCTCATAGAGGTTCAGTCTTGCTCCTTCTTTCCAGAGATCTCTCTGAGCAGTTGCTCAAATCAAGCAAAAAAAAAAAACCACCCAGATTTTCTCTCTTGTATCTTCTCAAGTACTTCTAAAAGAACATTCATGAACATATATGCATGTGTGTGTGACTTCATTATGAACATAAATAGCTAATCAGAGTAGGTTTGTATTGTTATTTTATTGCAAAAGTTCCATACCTTCTCAGTGATTTCTCATGGATAGCTCCTCACAGCACTGACTCCTTCTGCATCTTCTTCACAGCACAACCAACAAACTCCATCTCTCTCCTCACCCAGCTACCCCACTCTTTTGTAGCACTCATCCTTATTGGACACAGCTGTGGCCTGTTAAGGGCAGGCCTGTTCCTAATCTTTGGTGGTTGGCACAGCTGCAACTCCTCAGGGGTGAGATTGCCTTCTGCACTATTCTCTTACATTCTATCCCTCCACAGGTTTGCAAAAGAAGGTGTTATTTGTTGAGATCAGTCAAAGGCATTAATTATTTCTATTAAAATTTTTCAGACAATGCAATGAAATAATTAATTGAACCACCTTAGACTACTTTTGAGGCTTTTTAGGGAGATGGGATTAGTGTTTATTCTATATATACATCTACATACACACATATACAAATTTATAGATAAATTTATTAGTTATTACATAAGAAATCTGTTGGCTTTTATAGTATACTGTGTTCCATCATTATCCTTTGAGAAAACTTCATACGCTATTAGTAAAAAATAAAAATTAAAAAGTAAAAAATAAAAATCATTTCCCCTAAAAAATTAGCTATGTTTTTGTGCTCTGGCATACTAATGTGTTCACATTAATTTTGGGTCACTTCCTCAATCATACATTACTCTTTAGTTCATTTGCTACTATACAAGTACACAAACTGCTCATGAAAAACTGCTGATATTAAATGTGTGGGTTTTGCTAAAGGAAAAATACTGACTTTACAATATGGGCTTTTGATTAGCTCTTTTTCCTCAGCACTTCACTTACTAGCAAGAGGATATTCAGCATATTTCTGTATATAATTATAAAGAGAGACAATTCAAGGCTCACACTATACTTCAGTTCTGTAGCTCTACATAATTGCTTTCAATTTAAGAATGCTGAAGGCCAATTAAAATGGACAATTACTGAGATTTTATTAGTTCAGTTACAGCTATGTAAGCTTTGAAATTTCCAAACTCTTGAAGAACTAAATATGCCTGAAGGTATCTTTAGAAATTTCCATATACCTTGATTTATGACTTTGTCTTTGGTAAAATAAACATTTTGTTGTAATTACATAATTAAAGGAACAGTGTGATTATGAAGAAAGCTGAGAGAATAATTGAAACTGTCTAACAGCTATTAATTTTTCAGCACACTAGGATAGAGTTTCAAAAGCATCTATATATTTTGGAAAAAACAAGAAATCAATGTGCTTGAGTCAAGTGATATTTAAGAACCCAGCGAGAAATTTAGTTACATGCCCTTTAGAAGCATCTCATTTTTCAGAAACAGACCCCTCCTGGTGAAAACATATCTGTTTACACATAGGAAGTGACTGAGTAATGACAATCTGTGCAGCAGCCCAACATTTACTTTATTTTTAAATTCTGAGGTGGTTTCTAAAGCTAGGATCATTGCCTCCCATCTCCTTGAGAGATCCCGGGGCGGGGGGGTGGGGTGGGGTGGGGTGTATTTTAACTTATATATCTTATATATTGGTGATCTTATATAATACTCAAGATAAACATTCATGCAGCTCACCAGCTACTTTACCTTGTTTTGCAGATGGTAGACTTTCAATTTTTTTAGTTGAAAAGACCAATGAATGGCACAATAACCAATGATTTCCTCTGTACCTTCATCTAGGAATCACATTCTTTCTTCTTGCTCCCTTCTCCAGCTTTCCTACATAAATATCTTCCGTTTTCCACAAAATTTTCTAAGTTGGATTTGCAAATGGTTAAGTGTAAAATAAAGTTTTGCATCACATGAACTGTGTGTCTAGAACTCAGTCTGGAGTGAAGTGCAATCTGTACAGGGAAGGAAATCTCTGTAGAGTGGCAAATCCTTCAACAATAAATTGTTTGTGGTGAATTTACCTGCCCCTTCCCTTACCATGAATATTCCACTAACATCAACATAGTCTTTGAATTTCTACAGACTTTGATTTATCAGAGTATGAGTTAGAACAAGGTAACTTTTGACACAGAGAAAATTCAAATCACCCAGCTAATAAGCATTTTAAATAAATACTTGCAAACAAATATTTTTCTTCTTTCCTACACAAGGACAGATTTTATTTTAGTCCACCAGCTTTCATTGTCTCCCCTTCTGCAACAGACTCCATACAGTCCTCCCTGGATCTTCAGGGCACATGTCTCCACCAAATCTTTAACATAGCATTGTACCTCTGGATCTCTCCTGATGCATTGTGCTTGCAGCTTTTCTCATTCCTGTGTGAGCCAAATTAACACTCTGCTGAACAAAGCTTGTACTTCTCTATTTCATCTGTTGCAGATGAGAAAAAAACAAAATCGCTAATGTTGTAGACCATAAGAGTCACCCATTTCTTACCACTTCCAAAAATGTAGTTTTGACAAGACAGTTTCATTAATAAAGGGCAAAAAAAAAAAAACTATTGAAATTTTAGGGTTCTGGTTTTCCACAGAGAGAAGTTTCTCATGTGATTTATTCTTTATTATACAAATTGAAACTAGGTATGATCCAATACCATTCTTGGTTTCACACAAATGAAAGAGCTTCATTAGCATACTTATGATTCAAGCATCTGTTAAATTAAAATGTTTTAGAAAGAGATTATGTTTTGTCTGTATCATTTGTTTATACTGTGATGGGATCATGCTTTAATTTAGAAAACAGATGTAGTGATCAAGAAAAAAAGAAATCTGTCTGGCATGTTCTACTGAGATATACATCTTGGAATGTTTCTTTACCTTTAGTTGCAGTTGTCTTTTAAATAGAAACTGCTTTTTCTGAAATGTTCTTTGCATAAAATGATGTTTCATTACCTCACTTTAAATTGTTACTCAGAAATATTTTTCAAGTTGAACATTATGTGGGGAAGAAGAGATGAAATATTTGCTGATTTCGATTATGTAACATGTTTTTAGTGTTGGTTTGTTGTTACTATTTGTTTTGGTTTCAGGTAGGTTTTTTTTCTGTTATTTTATTTTATGACTAGAACTGTTATAATGACTTCAGATAAAGTCAATAGCAGTGCTTAGGTCTGAATTTCATAAAAATTAATTACCTTATTCATTTCTTATGTTTTACTCCAAATGTGTAATAATTATGTAAAACAGCTCTCCTCTCTACTCTAAAATTACTAGTAATAAGCAAGTCATTGTCATTTCATTTTGTTTTGTTGGAATTTTTATGCTCACAAATGTGGTCTTTTTTTAGGTATTTTCCTGTTAAGCAACCTAGAACAAGAAAGAACATGGAAACATAAAGGAAATTTTAAACTAATTTATAAGAAACATTTAACTTTATTACTGAAAGTTAAACATTCATCTTAAATGTCCTTAATTACATTAGGTTATGGATTTGGAAATGCGTTTTTCAGCATTTGTGTTCCAATCTCCTGCCCCTTTCTCACGTGAAGGTTGGTGAATGATGAACAGCAACATTTACCAATCTGTCAAAATAGGCTAACAGAACAGATCGGTAGGATTCTTATTGCTAGTAGTCTCAGATTTCAAATTCAAAAAGAAAATTAAAAAAGAAACTAAAATTAGAAAATATCCCTTTGTCAGGTTCGGTGAATCTGAAGGAATGATTAACTTTTTACTAATAGTCTTTTTAAGTACAGAACATGAACTAAGGAACATTTTCACTTAAGAAATTTTGACATGGATAGATAGAAAATATCTAAATTATAGAGACTGCCTGTTAAGCCAGACCCCAATTCCAGGTCTTGCTAAGGACAGTTACTGCAGGGCAGAGACAAAATCAGAATTCTGAGCATGTGATTTCTTAAAATATCTTACCCAGTGTGGCAGCAGCTCTCTGGCCACAGGAAGAAACACAACTTTCCCAGGCTTCAGTCTGGGAAAGGCTGTGAGAAGATCAGAGAAAATAATAAGAAACAATTCTTAACTTGCTGCACCTGGTGTTGTGAACATGTGGAGTGTGTTACGGAGATTTGTTAACTGAGGGGTGGTTTCTTGATTGGCCAATGGTGATGGCGTTTTTATTGGAGGAGCAATTAGGTCCAGCTATATTGTAACTGTCTATAAAAGTAATGGGTTTCTGTTGGGGAAGATGAAACAGAAAAGCCTTGCAAATATGATTGCCTGGCAAAAGATTTTGAGATTATGGAAACTATAAGCGAGATTGAAATGAAAGTGAGCTTTGAGATACCAAGCCTTAGTTACTGAACAACTGAAAACAATGGCATGGCCAGCTGAAGGTAATCCCCTTTTGATTAAACAATGCCCTCTGCTTGCCGACAAGTCCAAGCGTCAGAGCAGACCCTTCTAGCTTGGCAGAAGGGGTCTAAAGAGCAGTTTTAGGGTTTAAAATGTAACACAGTATGGTAATGTAGTGATTCTTATAGGCTGTATATAAATGCTATAGGATTTGTATCTTGTACTGGATTGGTTAGTGAAAATTAACCAATCCAGTGAATCTAGTGAAATTCAGCACAGAATAAGATTTATTGTATTGTAAGAAGAACTGCACCCTCTTATTCTTCGCTGTGTCTCGTTTTTGTTCTCCTCTTTGGGGCTTCTCTTTCGGGCCTGCTCCAGGCAGGGTCCCTGCAACCATGCTCTTTGCAATAAACCACAAGTTCTGGCTTCAGAGATCTCTCATCTCCGTCCGTCCTGACTGATTATCCTACCCATTGTCACTCCTACAGGTTTCCTAATAAAGAAAATGATCAGTCTTCTGTGAGTGCATGGAGTCTATGCAACTTATTACCCAGCTGTGGGCCCCTAGCAGTGACAACCCAGTTCATGGAAAATGGAAATGGAAGAGTAGAAAATCAGAACTCTCAGTCTTCATAAACAATCTATATTGTGGTTATGTAAAGCCAAGAGATTTTTAGCCAAATAAATTTCTTGGTCGTGTAAAACCGCGGGGTTAAACCAGGCTGTCTCAGAAAGTAAGCAAACAAGCAAATTAGTCCAACAATTGATTTGGGATATCAGGCTACTGAAGTTAACTTATTGTGGTTTTCTCTGAATCACCAGTTCTTCATTTCTCAAGAATTAAAATTGAGCGTTTTTCGTTCTACTTTCCTCCTGACTCACAAAAGTGAGTGTCTCCGTGATATATCTAACTTCTGGACTCAAAAACACTCAGAGCTGTCTTGCAGCTTTATTTAAGATCCTGATCAATAGAAAATGAGTTTTAGATATTTCATTAAGACAGGAACCTTAGCAGTTTTGGGCTGATGCTTTGTTCAAGTGTGATCATAAAATTTCTGAGGCCATTAACAGAGTTGTGCAGTCTGCCTAAAATTCATGGATATTGTTCATAACTGACATTCTCTCTGCCTGCACAAAATGCCTAAAGAGTGCATCTCCTGATCAGCTATTTGCTCTTCAAGCCATTGGATCTCTTTTATCACTTAAAACAGTGTAAGCACCTCTGTGAAATGAGCCATTCTATGAGGCAGGGAGATATAAAA
Organism: Zonotrichia albicollis; assembly: GCF_047830755.1. Classification (NCBI taxonomy): domain Eukaryota; kingdom Metazoa; phylum Chordata; class Aves; order Passeriformes; family Passerellidae; genus Zonotrichia; species Zonotrichia albicollis. Next base: position 84,926,358 of record NC_133820.1, on the reverse strand, counting down.
CCAATTTTTTTTTTTTTTTTTTTTTTTTTTTTTTTTTTTTTTTTTTTTTTTTTTTGTGGTGGGTGAAAGTTAAAGCTTATGTCTTCATAAAAACATTTTAATACATTTTCAATGAGCTCAGTCAACTTTATCTGGTATTACATATATGTAATATATATATGTATATATAAGTATACTGGAAAATATATTTGTTAATACCACTGCCAGATTCAAGATAGGAAGATAGTTGTAATCAGATACGCTTGAGGATTTCAAGAAGAGATAGACTTCTGCAATTTCCTAATCCAAATAAACACTTCTGAAAGTCAGAGTTAGGTTAATAATGTGATAGAGTAAGATATTGAAGCATATTTTTTGGAGCCTGTTGATTACATATTTTACAGGATATGATTACGAAATTAGGTTTTGTGGCTAAATTTCTTTGTGATTTTGATCAGTTTATTTAATTGTGAACACTTCCTGGGATAATTATACTTCCATCAATACTAGAAAAAGGTAAATAAACTAGACAATGGAAAAACCAGGACAAAAAGGATAGCGTAAAGAACTTGGAGAAAGCTGATGCTGATTTTATCTAAATATGACTAAACTCATTCTAAGATTTCTGAAATTTCATCATGTTGAGGAAAAAAATTCAAATAAATCCTAATGTAAGTTAAGATATAGCTATATTTTCATCACATTTGATTTTTCTTTCATTTTTTGGTGTTAATTTCCCGTCTGACAGCAAGAGCTCTCAATACAGCTGCATGAAGTCTACTAGCATATATATTTAAATAAAGAGATACGTATTGTATATTTACCCCTTTTGTAGCATTTTTTTGTCCAAAAGAATAACCAAGATCATCATAATAAGATAGCACACACAGTTTACAAAGAAACTAAAATAAAAAGAAAAAAAATTGTTGAGTTTTCACACTGGATTTATTATTTGAATTCATCTCAGTCTCAAAATAGTGGTTTTTATTTTATGTTGGTGTTTATTGTGATCAGGAAGCTTCAAGCTGATTAAATTATTTATTTACTACCTAAACCACTTTGTTTAAATTATATTACCATAGAATTAGCAGACCCAATGAGAGTTGCTGTTCCCCTCTAGTCTACCCTCATAACACTCCACCTGGAGCACTGCATCCAGCTCTGGGGTCCCCAGCCCAGGAAAGACGTGAACCTGTTATAAAGGGTCCAGGGAAGGGTTACAAAGATCACACAGGTCAGGAGCAGCTCTTCTATGCAGACAGGCTGAGAGAGCTGTGGTTGCCCAGGCAGGAGAAGAGAAGGCTTCAGGGAGATGTCACTGTGGCATTTGAGTACCTGGGGAAGGCTTATAAAAAGGCAGGAGAAGAATTTTTTTTACAGGAAAATAGTGATACAGGGCAAGAGTGAAAGTTTCTAAACTGAAAGAGAGAAGGCTTAGATGTTCAGATGAAATTCTTTACTGCATAGATGGTGATGCACTGAAGCAGGTTTCCCAGAGAGGTTGTGGATGTCCCATTCCTGGAAACATTCAAGGCCAGGCTGAAAGGCACCCTGTGCAACCTGATCTGAATGTCATCTCTGCTCATGGCTGAGGGGTCAAACTGGATGATCTTTAAGGTTCCTTCCAAACCTAATCATCCTGTGGTCCTATAATTCTGTAACATCAATAACTAGGCTAACCATTGTTATTTGATCAGAATGGTATCAAATATCTGAAAAAAGATCTCACAATAGAAAAAAAAAATAGATTCTAGGAAACTGATTACACAATCAATGGCTCAGATTACTCAGTGGAAACAGAAATTCATAGAATCCTACAAGAATATACATCAATTATTAGGGCATTCATATTGTTCAAATATAGAAAGGACAAAAGTTACTGTTTGTAGGGAGATACAGTGTAGGTAAATGAAGATAGTATTAAGTGTAATCTTATCCCCTACAGAGTTGCAGCTGAGCTAATTATTAAAGATTAGGAGCAGGCCTAATGTTAACAGGCCACACCTGTAGCAAATAAGAAGAGTGTTATAAAAGAGTGGATTAGTGGAAAGTGGAGTCAGTTGGACACTGTGAGAACAAGGAAGAGTCAGTGCCTAGAGGAGCTGCCTATAAGAAACATCAAAGAGGTATGAAACTCTAGCAATATGGAACACTTGCACTGTAATGTCAATAGAACTCTTACACTATAATGACAACAACTGCTGATATAAAATTTATTAGGGTGGCCAAAAGTAAAAAAAACCACAATGAGATATGGAAAAGTATTATGTTTTTTAATGCCCCTGTAACAAAATGAAAAATGTAATTTAGTGCTAAGAAAAAACTAACAAAAACTGAAAAATATATCCCTAACTTACAATAAAGTTTTCAAGTTTATTTTTCCTTGGTTTCTATATTAATGACTAGATATGCTATAACTTACATTATTTAGCTTCTTTTCAAGCTGAGGGCTTCCATTTATTTAGAATATGTTCATAATATTTTTAATACAGAGGCAATTAATATTGAAGTTGGGCTCAATATAACAGTTTGATTACCTTTTCTTAAAGGTCTTTTCCAACCAAATTAGTTTATGATTCTATGATTTAGTATTTCTCCTAGTACAAAAATTGTAATGCAGTTACCAGATACCTTCCTTGAACTAAATAAAAGGATTATTATTTTATGCATATCATTGAATTGCAGAACTCTTTTTTCACCAGTTACAATAGAGCTTAGTAAAATAAATACAGTAAAGAAATAACATGGGAATTTAATGAAGAAATTATCCATCACTTCTTCAAAAATGCAAGGGTGTGAGTGAAATCTCCAAATAAAGAACTCCATAACCTGCAAATTCTTGGAAAAATCTTAGGTGTGTTAATTTTTTTAAAAATTTATTCTTTTTAAAGTTTATTTCTTAGAATAAATCACTAGTGCAAATAATAGTCTGATTGAATGGCCAGCCCTTTGAACTGACCCACACTATCTATTTTTATGTTTTTATATATGATGCAATACACAATGATCTTAACAAATATATTTGGTTAGCATTCTTATGATTATTTTACAATATTGACCCTTTTAATAAAAATTGTTTTCGTATGCCTTTCCATAACTCTGCATATGCGTCATAAGTAAGAATAAATGTCTTACCTTGTTAGGTTAGTTAATTGAATAAATACTATAAATAATGCCTGTTTTTCCATCTACTCAGTCATTCTTGAAACCACAATGAATATTTTTGTTTTTCACATAGGTCATTTCATAGACAATTCCCAGTAAATGAATTAATCACAAAAACATCTCCAATTATATCATTATCTGCTAGTCTATTCCTAGGTCACTAAGTTGCCAGGACTGGTTTGGTTCTGTTGAATGATTTCTCATAAGTTTCTTCCATTTCCACGTGGCAGCAACCAGAGTCCTTACTTCAAAGTTAAAAGTTAACTCTTTCACACAATGTATGTCGTGCCCGGGAGGACCACAAGAAACACTGGGGAGGCCACTTCAGAGCTGGGGTAGCCAGCTCTGCTATACACTGTCTTCTAAGCTCTGTTTATCAAAGGAAGAGAGGAAACATAAATTCAGATGACAGTTTAATAAATGCTACATATTGCAGCTTGACCTTCATTATTTCAGCCAGGTTTGGAACCCTTTGCCCCACACAGTATATGACATTTGGTCTCACCTATATAATTAATATCTATTTCTATCTATCTATATACAGAAAGATAGATATTTGTGATAGAATCTTGATGGTCTTGAATAAGAAATATTTATTCACTCACAAATTTTAATTGTTGGGAATGAATAAACACTCAAATTCAAGACCATTTATTTAAATGAAGAAGATGACACCAACCACCAATTCCTGAAATGATACTGTTTTGGAGAGAGAAAAGAAAAATGAAAGCCTGAGTCCTTGATATCTATCAGATTGAAATTTAATGGGCTCAAAACCTATAACTAGCCAGGTCTGGGCTTCACAGCTGAATGGTTCAATCAGCAGCTTTTTATAGTGCACTGTGGTAATTACCTCTTACGTGAATTATCTGTTCTTGAAAGAATGACACTTTAATCAGCTCTATAGAGATCCTGACATTTGAGGTACCCTGTGCTTTTTTATTGTTTGGAGGTTTTTTTGTTGGGGAGTTTAGTTTTGTTTGGTTTTTTTTGTCTGTGGGTTTCTTTTTAATATGCAGGTTTTTAATTTCCTTTTGACTTTATTGGTGTTGAAGGAAAGATGTTTGGACAAGGATACTTGCACAGTACTACAGCCCAAGCTGACAATATAGAGCAGGAGGTTGCTTATTAGGATAATTTAATATAGAAAATATAATGTAGAGTATAAAATGAAGTCTTCTATCATTAATATGTTTTGGTAATTTTTATGTTGAATATTCATGTACTCTTGTCCTTGGAAAAATGGTAATGCACTACATAGGCTGTAGTACATAAAGATTTAGGTGGGGTTTTTTTTGCATTCAGTAGCTACTCTGTTGATGGCAGTTATATCAGAAAAGACATTTGTTTCACTCAGGTTTAAATTAGAAATCGGACAGTTAGAACTGATAAAATTACCCTGGCATAAACTAGAGAAATGTGAGAACCCCTGAGACAGGGAGCAGAAGGATCATCTACTGATGTGAGTAAATAAGGGACACAGTGGAATTTTTGGAGCAAATTTCCAAACAAGCATAAAATGTTTATTGACACTTCATTACCTCTAATCTAGAAAGTCCCTGCAACTCAGTCAGCAGTCTGAATCCTTGTAAGGACAATAAACAAGATATGACAAGATGCAGGTAAAAGCCAGCACATACTGAACAAACATAGGAAGTGGCACTGATTCCAAAATTCCAAATCCAGACATCCATATTTCTACCAGGCCTCTGATGGTTCCACAGGCAAACAAAGTCATGTAGACAAGGTAGCCTGTTTTTTTTTTTTAATAAATTTTGTGCCTTTTAGCCATTCAACTTAAATTCTATTCCCATCTGTATTTATGCATTTTCAAAATAAGCATCAATACTCCTTAATGAATAAAGAAATTTCTTCTGGGGAACAGCATATTTATTGCAGTTAATTTTAATTTAATTGCAGATACTAAAAGAATGAAGAAGCAGATGCTTTAAACATCCAAACTTTATTATATTTATGGGCCAGTGAGCAGATGTTTCTAAATTTTCAAAACCATATAGTACTGCTTGTAGGCAGGGATAAATAATTGACATTTTAATATTAGAGAATAAAAACTTAAGCACATCACAGCTATTTTCTGCAATGAAGGATAAGTAGCATCAAGTACATCAAAAAGGAATATTCTGTCACACTGATTATGTAAAAGAAAGTGTAATTCACATAAATTTTTCCATTGCTTGTTGAAAACGTAAAAGCTGGTGAAATATTGTGACCACACATCAGTCCATTAACAGACACTGGACAAGGGATTGACCATGTTGTTTTTTTGGTTTTCCAGAGTTGATATATCCTTAAACAGTTATTAGAGCAGCATTTAAATAGATTCATAAACAGGAAAAACAGTGGTGGGATAGATGTTATATGGTGAATTGTGGTGAGACCCATTAAACACGTGTTGCAACAAAGATAATGCTTACAAGGATTGTGACCAAAGCAAAAGATCAAACAGATCCTGTAAACAGAGGTCAAGAGGAAATAGTAAAACAGTGTCACCTATTCAGGCAATGCAAAGGAAAACAATTCTATCAAACTTATCTCCCTTTTTCCTGTTGTTATTTTTTTTTTTTTTGGTGTTCATTCTCCCCAAACCAAGTACATAAAATTTGTGTCTTGTGAAGCATATCTCATTGTTTCCTGATTTATTGAAGGTCCTTATATATGATTAAAATATTGATGAAATGCTAGTGTTCAACTGCAGATATGGACTGCTCAAGCCTCAAGAGATGGGGTGGAAATCCCCCAGGCTTAAAGACAAGTAAGTAATGGACAACCTTGTTGCAAAGAAAGAAAACCAAAAATGCCCCCTCTTCTCCAAACCCTTAGAATTCCACTTAAAAACACTATGGTATCAATATATCTCTACAGATTGATTGATACAAATTTGATTGACAGTCTTTATTAACTTCTGATGGGAAACTTCAGTGATTTTGGGGGCAGAAAAAAAAAGGGGAGGTGTGGTGAGATAAGGGAAGACAAAAAGGCAAGATGATAGGAAGCAAGGCAAGACAGGGAAAAAAGGAAAGGAGACAGGCAGTAGCTCACACTGAGAAATAAAAATCAGAGATTAGCAATATTTTGCTGATTGAAAAATATAAACAAAAAATATACCTTTTTTTATATTCCATAGGTTTCCTTTGAGAGTTAGATAATACATTATATATTGTAATATTTCTAGAATTTATACTGTGTGGTCAAATCTTAAAGAAAAGGAGAGTTTAAAGTATGCAACACTCTTACAAGTAGATATTATCGACTAAGGAATTAATGCTTCATGCATTTTAATTTTTTTTCACAAAAATAAGGTTTAGCTGTGACTTGATTTAGCTTTTTATACATCTAACAATGATTTGTTTCCCACTGACTGCTAATAATCACAATCAAAAGCATAAAACAACATGCAAATATGTATTGGAGTGTGTGTTTTCAGGAAAGTTACCCATTTCTCCACACTAAGCTGGAGCTCATGATTGATCTTCTAAAAGCTATTTGACAAAGGGATTTGCGGTTTTATATAGATGCTATTTTAGTAATTAAGGAAGTTTTTTTACAAATACTATCTGCATTTATCACAAACTTTCAGAAGTTTTTCAGGTGTGAAAGGTATAATGACTAGGGAAAAATGGAAACATACTGTGGTTAAGTAAATCACAGTAGAAGAACAAAGAGACCTGAAAAATTAAATTGCTTATTTAAAATAAATTATTTTCTTTAGGAAGCACAAGAACATTATTTTGTAAATCTTTGCTTGTGAAGGAAATGACTACTGTAAAACTCTTTGGGTTAATAAGAGAAACAAGAACTAATCAATACAGATTTCCAACTTTTCTTTGTCACATTAATTATGGCAGTGAGAGTATACTACTTTTTGATAAAAAGTTGATCGATAGTTTCTATTTTAGGCAGAAACATGCAGATAAAAAATTTGAGAACAAACATAGCAGACCAAAACTAGGGCAAGTTGAGCATTTTAAAAGCAAACCTAAGCTTTTCTGAGCCCCATATCTGATCAAATATTTCTTATAGTCTTATAGTGTCAGCATTTTACAAGAAATTCAAGATAAATCCAATACTCAAAGTAGCTCATATTAATCACTGCCTAAGCAAAATAGGAAATACTAGTATTTCATTTCAGAAAATGTGCATGAATTATTCACTGATACAGTTTTGTCCTTCTTAAGGGCTACCAGTTTAAATTCCTTTCATGGTCATACTCACAACTGTATTAGATGGCAGTTACTCTTATGACAAAAATGCAAAATATTTTTGTATTGTTAATGCAGTGAACTAGCTTACACTACAAAAGCTGTAAATTCACTAGCAAGACTAATAGATATTACCCATCTCTTCTGCAAATGTTATATGAAAGTGACATTTTTGCACTAATTATAGTAAGGAAGAGACTTTAATATACAACATCTTTTCTGAATGATGATCGTGCTTGAAGCTACCAAATTTTTTCCAGTTTGCAAAGTAGAAGTCCAAAATTTTCTGTTACTTCTACATCCTGTGTAAATAAAAACCATCTTAAACTTGTGAATTTAAAACTAATTTTTGGTGCTTTTCTTAATGAATAAAAGCATCCATGAAATTAGTTGCATTATAAATGTACACACAAACACATATCCATACAGAGAAATAGAAACATTTGTATAGATATGACTCCCAATAATCTATTTTAATAAGAGCCAGCGTCAATAAAGATTGTCAGATTCCTTCTTCAAACTTTCCAGCAAGAAAGGTAGAAGGAAAAACCAGTGAAGTATATGAAGAGAATCACTAAATTTTATCAGAAATGTTTTCAAAATTTACCAGATGCTTATGTCTACATTTAGTGACTAATTCAGTCCTTAGTTCAGTGGTTCAAACTATTACTCTAAATAGGGTATACCCCATCTGAAGCCATTGTGTCCAAACAGCAAGGGAGATAAAGAGAATTCCTGCAAAGAGAAATATATCATACAAAGCATTCTTCAGGACATGTAAGAAAAAAATTAAATCAGCAAAACACTCCCAAACCCCAATACTAGTTATAATGATTGGATTTTAAGTGTTTTGTCTACCAAGTTGTCTGTGATTTAAAATTATAGCAAGGCATGGAGATGTAGAATTGGATAATTACGGACCTTTGTCAGTGCCTAGAAAATAGATTACAATCTTCTGGTCTCTGCCCACATTTTTTGTGTTGCTAATTCTGCTGTCATTTTTATTTGCCTATTGCATAAAACAATAAGGTAGCATAAATAATGATTAGAATATCAAATATATTGATTTTGTCAGTTACAGTGATTTTCTATTTTTTTACAGCTTTAACTGCCATTAGCATCCAATGTCTTCTCCATAGTTAGTGAGGAGACTAATAATGGTAAAAATAATAACAGATACTGATTATGTAGCATCAAACATTGGAACAAGCTGCCCAGGGAAACAGTGGAATCATCATCCTTGGAACTGTTAAAAAAAATGTGTCAAAGTGGCACCTGGGGACATGGTTTAGTGGTGAACATGTGGCAGTGCTAGGTGAATGGCTGGAATGGATCTTAGATTGTCTTAACAATTCTATAAAGAAGCTTTTAAAACAGTTTAAAATTTGCAGCTCTCATTGTAGTAGATAAGGAGGTCATATTTGGAAAATTAATTTGCAGCAGAGCTAAATACTGAAAATGTTGAAGTCAGGTTAATGAAGCAGGTGAAATGTTAAAATAACAAGTTCTGTAGGTATACAGTAACTTCATTCTTAATCCCCTGGAGATGCTTGAGTGATTTGTCAGATGTAGCATTTATTTCCTTTGCTGAAATTTTCCTCTCTTTCTGACATGGTAGAAAGATATGAGTATGAAAAGAAGCCATATGCCTCTAAGTTATATTGTTTTGAAAGCTTACTGCCAAGGAAGAGGTAAGATTGCAAAACAAAAAGAAGCATGATGTGGAGGCTAGAAAATATTTCACTAGATCTCATTTTTTCTGCATTGCTGAAGTTAATTTTTCAGTACATGTTTTGGAATATTTTCTTCATCTTTTTTTGGTAAAATTCAAAATTCTCCTTTGGGAGAATAAAATATTTATTTATTCATTTAGGTTTTGTTTGTTGGTTTGTTTACTGTTGTCCTAGGGTGACTCTATGATGCTTGTATCTCCAATCATTTGTTCTGTTTGTGCTGGGTATTAAGTTCTGCACCTTGAAGACTGGTTTTGAGAGTGGTGTGGGAGGCAGAAGAAATGTGCAGTTTGTTTTCAGAACTGCACTTGCTCCCTTGCATTTTTGTCCCTCATGGACTGTGCAGTCTGCAGTACAAACAGTGGCACAGAGCACTCCTTTTGCTTTTTAGCTAGCTGAGGCAGAGAAGTTCCCCAGACTGTGGTTTTTCTTTTTCTTGGAACTGATTGGCCCAGCTCTGGACTGAAAAACTAGAAAAACACTGGGAGCTCATACCTGTGGCCCATCTGGGATGTGGCATTTTCCAGCACTGGAAGGATTGATAAGAGACTGAGCGAGCCAAGCTACAACCCTAAAAAAGACTTTCTGAATTTGCCATCTCTTCAGAACAAGGAGAATTTTATTGTTTAGTATTATTCTTTTTTTTTTTTTTTTTTTTTTTTTTAATGCTTGGGAGTACTTTGCTTATTAAATAAACTTTTTTTTCCCACTTTTCTCAAAGGAGATTTATGTCTCCTGTATTGTGGGGGGAGGTGCTGCTTGAATTTGCTTCCTAGGGGGACTCTTTTGGAAGTTCCCTCCCTAAATTTACCCTAAAGCAGGACAACGTTATTGCCTGGTATGCAGAGTTGCAATACCGTGGAGTGGTCCAAAGATGCACCAAGAGAGTTCTAGGCTTGGCATTAAGAAATTTTTCTTTACCAATGGGCCAAACACTGGAACAGTTTTCCTACAAGCTCAGTCAATGACCCAAGCCTGTCTATGGTTTAGAGCCACTTGGATATTGATTTTAATAATATGCTTTTACTTTTTATCAACCCTGACTTGGTCAGGTAGTTGGACCCAACTGGTCGCTCCCAACTGAAATATTAAATTATATTAAATTACATTTGTGTTTTGTATTTGTTTATTTTACAAAATCACTCCTAATATTCTTATTTATATTTTTTAATTGTAATTATTTCCCAGTGTGGGTGGACATGATATTTAATTGAGTCTGGAAGTGTGAAACTATGCATTAAAAAGTACAGTGAATTATGATTAATTGCTCTGCTCTAATACACTAGAAATTGTTTTTCTGTGCAAGTACCTTTTTCTGAACATGTAAGGCACAAAATGTTCTGCTGTAATTTTATAACCCAAATAGAATTGCAGAGTGGGAGAAAAAAATGCCATATATGGTTATTTGATGCTAGAGGTTGTTGTAGGTTAATGTACCTTGATTAAAGCAAAGAAACATATTCACAGGAAAATGAGGAAGGGTCATCCTCCTGAAACTGTCACAAGCTATAAAAACCATTTGTTCTGACTTTCAAAATGAGAAGAATCAGTTTATATTTAATAACAACTTATTGTGGTCTGCACAGTGTTCTTTTAATCTGAAATATTATTTTACATAGTAAATGCATTTGTGTGACACACACATATGTACAGATTATTACAAATGCAAGAATGAAAATTTGTTCTTCATATTGCAATAAGAATACACAGAAGTCTCCTTTCCTATACTCTGCAATGATGTGGTCCAAGTAGAAAAATTGAATTACTGAAGTCTACTGTAAAATCTCCATTTCATTTTGGCAAACAATTAATTTCATTTTATGTATTCTTTATTGTGCCATTCCTCTTGATGTACCCATCAATAAAATGTCTTTATTTTTGTCCTCACCTATTTTATCTTTAGTTACTTTTCCCTTCTTCCTTCTGCTTCTATCTGATACTCATTTTATATGAATCTAGCCGCTGAATCTGGATTATTAAGGGCCGTTTGAAATCTAATAACAAAATGTCCAATAGTTTTTGAAGACATCAGCAGGGATATGAAGGAGACCTTAGAAAAAGCTTGCACTCCAGTGTCATTTGCCACTGTTGGGCCTGCTAAGATGTCCTGCTCTCCAAACGAATATGAAATGTCATGAAATTTCAGTGCCGCTGTCCCAGGTACTGATAAGACTCAAGAGCTGTATACAGCACTGTGTCTTCCCCACTGTATCCACTTTCAGGAGAAAAGTATCTGAGAATGCTGCAGCCCAGGTGTTGGGAACCAGAGACAGAGTGCTGCACTGCCCTGAAGGAGACAGCATGGAGGAATGTAATAACATTAAGGACTAATTTTATAGCAGTCAAATGACTACTGGGACTGTTCTCTGGCACTGGCACCTACTGGCATGGCATTCCAAGCAAAAAGGAGTGCCCACTGTAAATCACCCACGGGAATTGTCTTTAGCTCACAGTATCTCCAGAGCCATACCGGAAAACCGACTGGATGCAGACCAGTTTTTTCAGGACAAAGTGATGTTAGGAACCATGCTAACAATAAAATAGTAAAAATGCTTTCTATGTAAATTAAATGCCATTGTTTATCTTAAAGCAATCTTAAATTAATTTAAATGAATAAGGACTGTCACTGCAGTAGTGAATCAAAGCAGGAGATGCGGATCATGTTGGGCTTGATGGGGATTTTAAACAAAATAAGAAAACAGTTTTCAGAATTAGTTATCTTCTTATTTATATACTATTGTGAAATTCACTAAAGGCTCTGAACTGGAAGTTACCGTAAATAGGATCTTTGTCCTGTAGCCTATAAATTTTGAGGTTGTTTTGAAGAAATTAATTTCTGAATCTTCTACCAGCTTTTATTAAAGTAACAATACAAACTAAATGTTGAGTATAGAAAAAAGAAATACATCTATCTCTGAAAACAACTCCATCATAGAGGGTATGGTAGAATAATGCAAAAACACAGGATGCAGTTCAGCCTGCAACTGACATCATTCAAAAAAATTCAAAAAGAAAGATTTGCATTTGGCAAATAAGCTTTTTTTTTTTTTTTTTTTTTTTTGCAGTGGACTCACAAGGCAGTTGTGCATATCATTTCTTCTCTGAGAATATCTTTTACTAATGGCAATGGTTCTACAGACATGTGTTTTGTATCAAGCATTCAATACAGAATTAACTAGATCGATATATTTTGGCTACATGATTGTGCATTATTCACCCATCTCTTAATACTGTACCTGAAAGTTTTCTACTTCCACTCTGAATTCATTGTACACACTTTTACAAAATATTTATCTTATAGAGCCTTTATGTAATCTACATTTATAAAACAATTTTATTTCTATTCATTTACCTCACTGAAAGTCAATATTTCTGGAAAAAAATTCATATATAAGTGGAAATAGACTGAAAATGTGCATGTATTGGTACATATTTAAGTATATTACAAACAAAAAATATTATTATAGTGAAATTAAGAGTGAAAGAATGTATCAGCTCTCATGTAAAAAAAATAAAAATTGTAGTTATAAAAAACATTTATCTTGAAACAATATATTTCTTCAAATACTGGAAATTCAGTCTTAATTTTACCCATAGGGGAAGTAAAGACAGGGGAGCTAAACAAAGCACTCAGCCCACCTAATTCTACTTCATTGTTGTGTTTATTGGTAAGACACTTTAATGCTTGCAAACACATGGTTTGTCCCCACTTTTCCTCCCATTTTTGGGCAGTGGCCGTTGTCTTGTCATCCCATGCCATCTGCCAGAGAGAAATTCAAATTATAAGGGGATAGAATAATTCCCTCAAGAAACTTCTTTCAATAAAAGGAGCATATAAACCGATTGCATAAAATTAGATGGGATTATCCAAGTGGCATGATATAGGACATACAACAAGGGATAAGGTCATTGATCCTTTTAAAACCAGTGACATTTGAGACAGATAATTAAATTTTGAGTGGTTTTGACCTTTCTCTAATCTCACTTATATCTTAACCACCATAATAAAGAAAACTGTTGCCTGCAGGTAAGCTGTAAAGGAATGACGAGTTTCATGAATTGTCTGGTAGGGCAATGGCTTTTTATTATTGTTGGAAGGCTAGCATTAGTCTTTGCAATTATAAACATCAGATGTCATTATCAATACTTACAGCCATTATAAGCTTTTCTTCCCCAGCTGTGCTTTTTATATAACATAAAAGTTAATTTATCTGCATAGTGCTTTCAGTATTCATAGTGTTCTTCCATTTAGATGGTCATAACATACTAAAAACACTGATAAAACTATGTGTTCAAATTAATTTTATAGTTTAAAATGTTTATATTAGAGATGCTACTTAAAGTCCAGAACTGTAAAAAAAAAACAAACCAAAAACAAATAATCTACATATTTGTTCTGGATTTCTTCTTCCCCTTGTCTTCTTCTTTTAATTATTCCTTAGTCAAGTTCTTCTTTCTCCGTCACCCCTCCCTTGCAGTTGATGATCTGTACAAATTTAGTGTTACCTATCAAAACAGATATTTGGCTCTAAAAATGAATCTGCACTACTATATAAAGAAGAATGGGGGCATACACAACTAAGAACATTCAACAATTTGGATTATTTGAAATACTTTATTCTTAGATCACTTGCAAATTATCTCACCACTTTTTTGTCTGCTGAGCAATAGTATTTCAAAATACCATCAAAATGCATTTGTATGAATGGAACTAGTCTTCATAGACACAGATCTGAGACAATCACTTTTACTGTTCTTAGACAAAAAGCATTGATTTCTTTTCCCTTTTTCATGTTTACATAAACAGAGATATAACTGCAGCTTGTATGATGATCACTTATATTTTTGTAATTAAGATTCTCTGTTACACAGCTGTTAACCATACTAAGACATAGCTATGTCTTGTAGGTGTCAGTGACAGACATTCTACCTAATAACCACAAAACCATTTGAAATATTTGACAGGGCAGTTTTGCAAATGCAGAAAAGAAGATAATATCTTGGCCCTTCTCAACAAAACAGGATTGGAACCTCAGGAGAGGCTTTTCTGTCTTCTGATTAACACGGAAGACCATATTTTTTGCTTTGTCAAACAAAACAAGGGAATTGATTTGCAACAGTCTTGTCAGAAGAATGCAAGACGATGCAATAGCAGAAAATTAATAGTTGCTCTGTAATTCTTTGCCAAGATCAAGTCTGCCAAGGCTTCAAGGAAGTGCTTTTCAGTTTTCTGCATCCTCCCTTGGAAAGTAATGATTCTGTGAACCAGGGAGCAGTAGCAAGTGGTGTCACTCAGGAGTGACTGGTACTGTTCCCCATGGCTTTATTAATGACATAGTGGGATTCAGTGAACCCTCAGCAAGTCTGCAGATGATACCAAGCTGAATGGTAAAGTTAATATGCTAGATGGAAAGGATGCCATCCAGAAGGACATTGTCCAACCTAGATTTCTAGATTTTAATAAAGCTTTTGACATTTTTTTCTCACAGCATTCTCCTGGAGAAACTGGCTGCTTATGCTAGGACAAGTGTATTTTTCACTGGGTGAAAAACTGGGTAGACAGCTGAACTTAAAATGTGATGGTTAATAGAGTTACTTCCAGGAAGTCTGTTTCAGGGGCCTTCAGGGCTCACTTGTGGGGCCTAGCCATGTTTAATAAATTTATCAAGGGCCTGGAACAGGGGACCAAGCGCACCCTCAGTCAGCTTGCAGGTGACACCAAGTTGAGTGGGAATGTTGGTGTGCTGGAGAGTAGGAAGACTCTGCAGAGGGATCTGAACAGGCTGGATCAATAGGAAAAGGCCAGTGGGAAGATGTTCAACAAGGCCAAGGGTCAGGTCCTGTGCCTGGGTCACAAAAACCCTATGCAGTGCTACAGACTGGGGGCAGAGTTGCTGGAAAACTGCTCAGTGGAAAAGGAGCTGGGAGTGTTGTTTAGCAGCTGTTTGGACATGAGTGTGCCCAGGTGCCCAAGAAGGTCACCTGGGCATGGATCAGCAATGATGTGGCCAGCAGGACCAGAGCAGTGAATGTCCCTCTGTACTCAGCACTGGTGAGGCCACACCTCAAGTCTTGTGTCCAGTTCTGGGCCCCTCACTTCAAGAAAAACATTGAGGTGCTGGAGTGTGCCCAGAGAAGGGCAACAAAGGTGGTGAAGGGTGTAAAGAGTAAATCCTATGAAGATTTGCTGGGGCAGCTCTGATTGTTCAGCCTGGAGAATAGGAGGAGGCTGAGAGAAGGCTGTTTATCACCGCTTGAAGTTGCCAAGTAACGAGTGATAGGACAAAAGGAAATGGCCTAAAGCTTTGCCAGGGGAAGTTTAACTTGTATATTAGAAAAATTTTCTTCCCAGGAAGTCCATAAAGCATTGGAACGGGCTGCTCAGGTTGAGTCACCATGCCTGGAGGCACTTAAAGAATGTGTAGATGTGATGTTTAGGGACAAGGTTTAATGGTGAACCTGGAGCACTGGATTAATGGTTGAACTTAATTTTCTTAAAGTGTTTTCAAATATAAGTGATTGAATGATTCCATGACAGGCTTGAGGAGCAAGTCCAGTCTGTATGAGGCTCATAAATGTCAGTGTCAAATGCCAAATACTGTCAGAGGGTTTTAAATGCATGATCTTTAGAGGTTCCTTCCAACCCAAAACATTCTATGATTCAGTAATAACTGCTCTTGTTTTTTCCCTGTTCCATGCTTCCTTCTCATTTTAATTATTTCTTATTTCTGTCAACCTCTATGGTTTTTATTTCATGCTCCTCTCATGTCCTAATTTACCAGGTTTCTACCCTTGTGTCAAACATTTATTTACTTATGCTTTCCTCTTTTCCTCCTGAACATTCTCCTGTTACTAAGCACTTTACTGCAATGGATGTAAATAGACTGAACAGTGAAGACTGCTGTTCCAAAACAAATCCTTCACTTTCATGTGAATGTGCAGTTTTTGCTTTGTCAGAAATGGAGACAAATGAAATTACTTTCAAACAGCTCTTTTTCAAAGATGTCTCAGTAAGCTCGTTCAGTTTTGTAGTTCATTCATCTCTTGGTCAGTGATTGCACACTGCTAGAATTTCTTTACATTTTTATTGTGTGCTTTTTTTATACATAAAATAACCTCAGCCCAAACATATTCAATATCTATCCTTTCTCTAACTTAATTAATTTGAAATCTTCCTGATATATCTCTCACTTTAATATTCCCTTTAAAAATTATGACAGTACAATTTTACACCTTACATGCAGCTTTTAAAATATCTCTCTCCAACACATAGAAAAGGGGAAAAAAAATAAATAGGAAAACAACCCAGGACAAAGCCCTAAAGCCAACCTTTTATTCCATGCTCTCTAGCTGTCGTTCTAAGTGCTTTTAAAACAAATATCTATCCAATGCCTAACAATGTTATTATTTCATAATAACATTATGAAAAAATTCTAGTCCATACCTAAAGGGTTCTATAACTGGGAAAAAAAAAAACAAGCAAAAAACCAACAAAACCAAAAAACCCAACTTTTTCCAAATGACTATGCATAATCAAATGTTCATATTGTTTCCACATTATACAATTTTTCATGTATTGCTCAATAAAATTCAACTAAATGGTTTCAGCTGAAATTGTTCCATATGCTTTCATTTCTTGAAGTATTTTAGAAAAGAAGTCACCCGTGCCTTTTATGTTGCTGATCTCTACATATTTTTCAAAGTCAGAAAATGCTGAAAGAATAAGATACCACCTTTCACAGGAAAAAGAGAGAGACAAACAAATGAAGGGAAAATAACAGTATTTTAGCTGCTGTAGGCAAGTGTAATTTTATGGAGTTCAAAGGGTCATCTTTTATTGTAGAGATTCTAGACTTTAACAAGTAGGGGAAAGATTGGTGTAGTCTGTAACAATTGATGACAAAACAAATGTCTTGGAATGTAGGAGAGAAAACCCCATTCCTGGAAACATTCAAGATCAGCCTGGACAGGTATCTGAGCAATCTGATCTAGCTGAACATGTCCCTTCTTATTGAAAGGAGGTTGTACTGGATGATCCTCAAAAGGCCCCTTCCTGATGAAACTGTTCTATGATTCCATGATTAGTACAAACTGAAATTGGAATGCTATGTGCATTTCTTTTCAGAAAGTAAAGTTGTATTTAGCCTCACCGTGAATATTGTGTGAATCTTTTTGTTGTTCTCTTAAAATTATTTCTCCTCACTTAGAATTTGCATTTTTTCCCAGTACTTAAAGCCTGTCATATCCTAAAAGATAGGTACATAAGTTTTGGTATATGAAATGCTGAAGTCAATGAAAAAAATCTCAGTTCACTGCATTAAAATGATTAAACCCTGAGATAAGTTTTTTTCATTATACATGTTTAGAGCAGTGTGCCAGGTTTCTAGTTCTTAAGGTTTCTGTTCTGAATTCCTTCCCATTATCAATGTTTTGTTAATTGGACATCTATGAGTAAGTTATCTTGGTGAGCAGGCTCTACCTTGAGATGAGGTGGGAGGGAAATGCAGGTTAATTACTGGCAGCTTCTCTTTTGTCTCTCCATCTAAATCAATCAGGCTATTTTTGTGTTACTTATCTGGCTATTTAACTTTTAAACTGCTGCTTCAATTGGTATTCCTACAGCTCTGCTTTCTCTAGAATCACCGAATTGCACCGAATGTGCTTT
The DNA here is from genome assembly GCF_047830755.1 of Zonotrichia albicollis. NCBI lineage: Eukaryota > Metazoa > Chordata > Aves > Passeriformes > Passerellidae > Zonotrichia > Zonotrichia albicollis. The sequence goes on along the minus strand of NC_133820.1, from coordinate 84,908,596 downwards.
CAATTAAGAAGGAGAATAATGCACATATGCACATTTAAGTACTTACAATTTGAAAGGGTCAAGATTAACTGATTTGTCATATTTTCTTGAACTTTATCTTCCTTGGTGCAAGAATTTATTTGAAGTTATAATTTGGGTTTATGGTTTAATATTGTTTATTTATATTCTGCCTATTTATTCTCATTTTTCAATCTTATTTTTCATTTTTTTTCCTCAGGCTCCCAGTTATGTTTCACATGCAAATTCCATCAACATAGTTTATCTGATCTTTCAGACTATTAATGAGAAACAGCTCAAATGACAAAATCATGGCTGACCCAGTGCAGATAGCAGAAAAATAAATTTACAGTGAAATATGCAGATATCACATAACAGCAACACACATTTCTAACTCTCTTGTTTAACAGGTAGAGCACACATTGTCATTATATATCATGTGTTAGCTACATCCTTTTTATTCATATATTACTCTATTACTTTGGCCACTGAAGACTAAATTATACAAGAGCTTAAAATTTTTTCATATATATTAAAAATAAGTAAAATTAGTTTGATAAAATAATAGTAAAATAATTAATCATATATATATCAAGGTGACTTTTTTCTTGTAAAATGATTTTTAATTATTATATGGAATGTATTTTTAAAATATATTGAACACTTCAAAGGACAAAGGACAGTTCTATATTCCCCAGAAGGGCTTTGAAATAAAACACAGACTTTGTTTAATTGTACTGCTTCTTGAAGTACTCTAAAGAAGCATTAGAACAAAGCAAAAATTATATATACATAATTAATCTCCAGTTAAGAGATGTGGGAATGTTACTATGCTAGATGCCAGGTTGCAACATCAGATTAGCATGAATTATATAGAATCCACTGTTCATAACATCATCTTCAAATGGTGTGGCAAGTCTATTTTACCAACAGAACTGTGCTGTACAGTTACTGTTACTAAAGGCAGTTATTCTATTTGGTGGCAGAAGAGACAATTTTCTGTGTACTGGCTACAGCTTAAATAAACAAGGACTTTTACAAGCTAAGTGATCCCAAATTTTAGTTCATGATCCCTACATTTCTTCTTCTGAAAAGTCTATTTGGTATTATCATGATTGATTACCAGTCACAGTTTTGGATGACTTCCCAGCAATGTTTCACACATAACGTTTAGACCAGATTGCTCAGGGCTGTGCTCAGTTTGATTTTGAAATTTATTCTAGGGATAGACATGTCACAGAGTTCCTGCACAAACTGTTTCTGTATCTGACATTCTCAAAATCACCAAGATTTTTTTTTTTTTTATGTGTGGTAAATTGAATTTAGTGTACTTCAGAGTATAACCATCTCCTCTTGTCCTCACTGGACCACTGAGAAGAATTTGTCACTGCCTTGCTTGTATCTCCCTCCCCTTTGATAAGATCTCTCTGAGCCCTCTGCTCTCCAAAATGAATAGTCAGAGATATCTCAGCCTCTCCTCACATGACAGATCTTCCACTACCCTTCATTCCTCTTTGAGAGAGACCAATTGACCAATGAACAAAAAGAGCAAAAATAAAAAGAATGCCTGTTGTGCCCATCATCTAAGCCTCCACTTACCACAAGCCTAGACTTCACTGTGGGCTACTTATTCTGTGAACCTTTCTTATATTTGGAAATCCTTGGTCTGATGCAAAAAGCTGAGCATTCTCCTTAAATAGTCCTCTTTGTAACCTGTGCTGACACTGTATTCACCAGTAACACCCCTCCTGTTCCTGCTCCCGCTCCTGCCTGTGGGTGAGGACAGAGGTACGTTCACAATTTGGGGTGGATCAAGCTGGCACCTCTTTTCAGCTTTAATTTGAAGTGTTATCCTACAGTTCTCAAAGCAAACAACCAGTCCTGAAGCCACTGACTTTGCCTGAAGGAAGGCATATGCACACTCTCTTCTCACATATATTTTATGTCTCAGGAGAAGAAATATTTTAACACTGACGGCGGCATTTGGTATTCCTTATGCACCTGACAACCTTTCCCCTCAAGCTGAACTAATCCTCCTGTTGTCTTTCCTTGGGACAGGTTCTTCTGAGATCTGCCAGGAGCCCATGTAAAAAGCTTTCTAATCTGGGAAAAGGCTGGATCTGTTTAGAAGTCTAATCACCATACATTTCAGGTTAATTCAATCACTTAAGACAGAAAATCTTCCTCCATTTCTCTCCCAAACTTGAAACATTAAGTTTCTGTTGGATTATATGAATTTGCAAGGCACATCCATGCTAAATTTTATGCTCTTCAAAAAACAAAGTCGTGCTAATTACCAAAGCCTGTCAGTAGCAGTTTCTGAAATATCTTGAACTTTTAATCTTAAATAAACTTGCATTATTCAGAATAGCTGTACAAACTTTTTGATGCAAGCTGTGTGAAAACACAAAAAAATGATTCTTTTTCCCCTGGTAGAACACAGTATTCTAACATGACCCTGGTGCTCACAATATAATTTCCAGCAGACTGACTTTTCAAGTGGGAGACTCAATTCACCCAGGGAGAGTAGAACTGTCTGAGTAAAACTATTTCTCTTCACTGATTAGAGGGTGACTGTATTTTACCAGAAATGCTTCAGTTGACTACAGCACAATCAAACTTGAGGGAAAAAATATCCAAGTCTAACTTCTTTTTTTTTTCTTTATTGTTCTATAAATTACATCAGTAGACTAAGTAAAAATCATTTTAACCATTTTAGAAATTGACTTGCAGTAACTGAGGAAAATTAATGGAGAATCTAAACTTAAGTTATGTGGCAGTGTTTGCAAAGATACAGGCAACGTTTGAGCAGCATGCATTCAGTAGAGGTTTGTTTAAATAAATGAACACGTGCTCAAGTAGTGAAGTCTTCGATAATGACTCTTAAATTATATTGTTGAAGATGTCTAGTGTTGTAGTGTGTTTTAAGTTTCTCAGTTTGCTCCCCCATTTTATGTACTGTACCCTCTTTTGTTCATTGTAAATGGTTCCTCTCTCCCCAGTTTTTCCCGCCACTGCCTCCTTGTCAGTTAAGTTGCTTAGTTACCGTGCTATTTTTAGTTGCTAATGTTACAGTTTGTATGACCGCTCCTCCCTCATCCCACCTTATAAGTAGATGTTATCTCCTCCCTGGGCACAGTCAATCACCCCCCACTCCTCCCAGGTTTCGAGAACCTTCTCCTCTCTGGGGGTTGTGGTTGGCTGTGGTCCCGGGGCCCCTCCTTTACTTTGTATTTATTGGTTTCCGGTGCATGTCAGTTATGTTCAGTACCTCCCTTTGAGTTACCCCATTGGATAGCTGGGCTCCCCTCCTCTCTCCTCCCCTTCCCTATAAAACCTTGTCACTCCCCTTGTTCGGGGCCATTTTGCTGGTTGGTGCCCCTCCTTGTTGGTGCCTCCGGATCACCTAATAAACCAACTGTTCACCCCCAGCAAGTGGTCACCTCCTTTGTCGTCTCGCGTGCGCAACTCCGAGCTCTTCCACCAGCCCAGCCTGAGGCCAGGACGCCGAGGGGGGCTGGCTTCTTATGCGCAGGGGCGTTGGCCTTCTCACCCCTCGAGCTAGCCGGATCTAGGGCCGCGTACGCCCTCGCGCAGTGTGGCGCCCAACGTGGGGCCCGAAGTGGACCACTGACCACTTGGACAGCTGACCACCGGACCCTGCGGTGTTGGACATTTTTTTCCTTTGGACGCCGCACTACCCCAGGTAGTAGCAGGCCCTGTTTTAGGGGCAGCGCTCCCTGGGGATCGGGATCGGGACCCCTCGCACCCAGTGAGGACGACCCCGGAGACGAAGACCCCCACCTGACTTTTCTTTTGCTGTCGCCACCAGGCTGGTAAGATCGGGCCCCGCCCTGGGGACCTTTCCGACTTCCCCCCTGCCTTTTTAACCTTCCCCTAGGGGTACATGCCCTGCATTGGGGACCTACCCCCCACCCTCTTCCCCTGAGGCTCTTCCTCACCCCCGCGCCTTTTTTGTTTTATCTTTCCTGTGGGGTCGGTATCCCCAGACTTGGGGCCCGGACCCACCACCCAAATCCTTTTTCCCTTCGCTGAAACCCCAGACTTGGGGACAGTGGGGGGAGCAGGGGCTGGTGGCGAGTAGCTTGTTGTTTTAGTTTTTGTTATTTTTCAGGCGGGTGGTTGTACCACCAGTGGATTTTCCCCCTTTCTAGTGACAGCAGTTCCTGCACTAGAAAGGTGCCATGGGTGCTGGCTTGGGAAAATCCCAAAAGGAGGTATATTATGTTGTTAAAGGTTTGCTGCTTGGGGGTGGTCAGAAGGCCCCCAAGCAAGAGTTAAAGTTTTTGGTTAAGTGGGTCTTTTCAAAGTTCCCCGAGGTTTCCCCGGAACTTGCCAAGCAGCCACGGTTTTGGGCAGCCGTTTTGGCCAAATTGGAAGAAGCTGTTAATTCCGGGGAGACGAAATTAGCAACCGTGGCATTCTGGGCGGGCAGAGTGCTGGCGGCACTCCGCTCGTCAGGGGAACCTAAGAAAAGGCCCGCAAGTTTTAGTTTATCCCCCCGTTCCCCTCGTTCTGTTGCCCTTACCCCTCAATCCCTTCCCTCTCCCCTTAGGCAGGAGCCCTCGAGGGGGATTTTGAAGGCCGACAAGAGGCAGGGGGTCCATCCTTCCCCTGCTCCCCCTCGACCTGCTCAGCCTCCCCCTTCGAGGAGCCCTGGCCAGGTTCCTCTTCTTTCCTCACCCTCTACCCCAGTTCCCAAATCCCCAGTTGAAAAGACCAAAGTTGTTAGGTTTGTAGATGATCCACAAAATGGCTCCCTGGGAGCCCAAGATGGCGGCGGCCACGTGGTCGTTCCCGCCAGGGCTCCTTCTTCTTCGGTTAACCCCTTCCTCCCTTGCCCCAACCCCTTCCTTCCTCCAGACCCAACCTCCTTTTCGGTTACCCCTCCCTCATATCCTCCCTCCGCCCCACCCATTCCTCCGTCCTCCGCCCCTCAATCAGCTCCTCCCCAAACTCCTCCCCCGGCTCAGCCCCCCATTCGCTCCTCCCCCGCTCCGCCTTTGTACTTCCCTCCGCCTCCGAGCGTCACCCAGGGGGCGGAGAGGGGTGGTTGGTCACGCCCACTCCCTCACCCTGCGTCATTGCCAGACCCCGCCTCAACCTCCTCCAGTTCCGGTTCCCACGCTCCTCCTTCCGGTTCCCACGCTTTGTGTTCCGGGGGGGGGGGGGTGGATGACCGGAAGCCAGAGCAGGCGCCCTTGTTGGAAGCCGCTCCGGTTACCTACCACCTGAGTGGGGAAGGGACCCCTCAGGCCCAGTGGGTGCCTTTAGCACAGGCCCGGATCAAGGAGCTGTGCAAGGCGCAGAAGGACTACTCCCGGGGGTCAGAGTACTTCCGGGGTATGCTCCGTAATGCCCTTGCACAGGGAGATCTGGTGCCGGCTGACCTGAGGGCCCTCTTCTCCAGCCTTGCAAGGCCCATGGAATTTAGGGTCTGGGTGGGGGAATGGAGGAGGGAGATATTGGAGGTTCTCCCAAATATGTGGGGGAATCCTGCAATGTCTCATGATGCAGACGGTCTGGTAATCACCCAGGAACACCTTTTGGGTGAGGGACAGTGGGCAGAGGGGGCAGCTCAGGCGAAAGCCTTATTCCCCTCCCAGCTTGTGGAGACCGCTCGGGCAGCTGAGCGGGCCTTCTTCAAGCTGGAGGTGGTGACCTCCCAATGGGAGGAGGATGAGGTCCGGCAAGGAGCGCAAGAGCCATACATGGCCTTTATCGAGCGCCTCTACCGATATGTAGAGGCGCAGGCGCTCGGGGATGATGACAGGGAGAGGTTGCTTCAGCGGATGGCATTCAGCAATGCCAACGCTGAGTGCCGCAAGGCTATAAGAACTCTCCCTCGAAGTCCCCGGCCCACGATAGAGGCCATGATTGAGGTCGTGGTGCGTCAGGTCTCCCTGGCATCACGGCCCAAGAGAACGTCTGTGGCTCTTGCTGAATGCCCCGAGCCGGACTTCATGGAAGCTGCCCCCGTTGCCGGACCCCCAACACCTGGGTCCGGCAGAAGGTCATCAGCCACCCACCCCTGCCATCTTTGTGGCAAAGTCGGGCATTGGATGCCCCAGTGCCCGATGCGCCACGATTACCTGGAGTACAGGCGGAAGCGGGAAAGGGAAGAGAGCAAGGAGGAAAAAAACTAAGCAAGGAGCGCAGCCCCTCCCTGCGCGACGACAAAAGTACGGCGGGCTTTTCAACAACCTGCGGGGAGGGAGGAGACGGGAGAGGACCGCCGACCTACGTTTTGCCGGATTTGACATATCTTTCTGAAGTGACCTTATCTACCTGTGGTGCTGTACCTGCAATTAACACCATGTCCTCTGCTTCTCCATACAGGCTGCAGCTGACTAGGGACCTTTACCTCCCTAACAGTAACATCCAGCTGGTGTCTGTCGACCTGCAACATCCAGGTCGCTGGAGGAAACTGGGACGTTGCAGGTGGACTGTTGTCGGAGACACCAAGCACACACCGCGAGACATCCACATCGTCCCTGGTCTGGTAACTACCGACCGGGACCGTTTCGCGGTAGGGCTGTACTGTGTCCGACCCCCACTTTTCCTCCCCAAGGGACAGGTCATTGCCCAGGCCATTGCTGTGCCAGAAGAGGATCACCAGACGATTTCGTCGGAGAAGACATCGCCTCCGACCGTGGCCTGGGCACAACTAGTGGGGAGGGAAAAGCCCCGCCTAACCTGTCAACTTTCGTTGGGCGGGGACAAGAAGATAGTGAGAGGTCTTTTGGACACAGGTGCAGATGTGACGATCATTCCCTCTCGGGAGTGGCCGTCACATTGGGGCTTGCAAAGCGCTGCGGGCACGATCTCTGGTGTTGGGGGCCTTCAATTGGCAAACCGATCAAAGAGCATTGTACAAATTAAGGGGCCCGACGGGCAATTGGCCTCGATACGCCCGTTCGTTTTAGATTATACAGAGCCTCTCTGGGGAAGAGACCTACTGGCCCAGTGGGGAGCCAAAATTGACCTCCCGAAGGCTCCCCAGGTTTTTCGGGCAGTGGCCACTGAGGAGCGCCGGACCTGGAAGCTGAATTGGCTTTCTGATGAACCAGTACAGGTCAAGCAGTGGCCACTCAATAAGCAAAAATTAAAGGCGCTCAACGAGCTCGTTCAGGAGCAGCTACTGAAAGGCAACCTGGAGGAGACCATGTCACCTTGGAACTCCCCAGTGTTTGTCATCAAGAAGCCCAACAAAGACAAGTGGCGACTCCTGACCGACCTCCGCAAAATTAATGAATTAATAGTTGAAATGGGTCCTCTTCAGCCAGGGATGCCCTCCCCAGCAATGCTCCCCCAAAATTGGAATTTGGCTGTTATTGACATAAAAGATTGCTTTTTCCAAATTCCCCTTCACCCGGACGATGCTCCACGCTTTGCGTTCACAGTTCCGTCCGTGAACTGTGAGTCCCCAGCCAAGCGCTATCATTGGCGGGTGCTTCCACAGGGCATGAAGAACAGCCCTGTGATCTGCCAATGGTATGTCGCTTCGCTGCTGTCACCCATCCGTACAGCCCTCGGGGATGCCGTCATTGTTCACCATTATATGGACGACATCCTCGTGTGTGCGCCCGACCACAGTCTGCTTGCCCATGCGCTTGACCTGACAACCAATGCGTTGGTTGCTGCAGGGTTCGAGCTCCAGCAGGACAAAATTCAGCGGATGCCACCTTGGAAGTACCTGGGCCTTGAGATTACAAAGCGGACCATTGTTCCGCAAAAATTAGCTATTAGGACAAAAGTCCAGACCCTAGCAGATGTCCATCAACTGTGTGGGTCTTTGAATTGGGTGAGACCCTGGCTAGGCATTTCAACCAAAGACCTAGCCCCCCTTTTCAATTTGTTGAAAGGGGGAGAGGGGCTCAGTTCCCCTAGGGCTCTCACCCCAGAGGCGGAGGTGGCCTTGGAGAGGGTACAAAAAGCTATTTCGACCAGGCAGGCCCATCGTTACCATCCGGGCCTGCCATTCAAATTTATAGTACTGGGAAAATTGCCACACCTTCATGGCATCATCCATCAGTGGGACGACAGTCCGAAGGACCAAGGCTCAGGAGAGAAGCTCTTAATCATAGAGTGGGTCTTCCTGAGCCACCATCGGTCCAAAAGAATGACACGGCCACAAGAGTTGGTAGCCGAACTGATCCTCAAGGCGAGATCGAGGATCAGGGAGCTTGCAGGGTGTGATTTCTCATGCATCCATATTCCAATTGAATTGGAATCGGGCCAATTAAAATTAAAGACCTTTGAAGAACTGCTGCAAACTAATGAATATCTTCAGTTTGCACTTGACAGCTACACTGGGCGCATCGCAGTAGATCAGCCGGCCCACAAATTATTCAATTCGGAGTTCAAATTATCGTTGAAGAAGGTTCAGAGCAGAGAGCCGCTAGATGCTTTGACAGTTTTTACGGACGCGTCTGGAGCATCCCACAAGTCAGTGATGACTTGGAAGGATCCTCAAACTCAGCAGTGGGAGACCGATGTTGCTGTTGTGGAGGGCTCTCCACAGGTTGCTGAGTTGGACGCTGTCGTCAGGGCATTTCAGAGATTCCCTGAACCTTTCAATTTGGTCACAGATTCTGCGTATGTTGCAGGTGTAGTGTCCCGAGCTGAGTCAGCAGTTCTTCAAGAGGTCATGAACAAAAGATTATTTGAATTGTTGAATAGGCTCGTCGAGTTGGTCTCCCACCGCGAGCATCCATTTTATGTCATGCATGTGAGATCACACACAGACCTGCCTGGGTTCATTGCGGAAGGCAACCGTCGTGCCGATTCTTTGGCCGCGGCTGCTGTTTCGCAGGCCCCTCTCCCAGATGTGTTCGGTCAGGCTAAGATCAGCCACCAACTGTTCCATCAAAATGCGCCTGGCCTGGTTCGTCAATTCAATCTGACGCAGGAGCAGGCCAAGGCGATTGTGGCCACATGTCCCCAATGCCAGCATGATCAAATGCCAACCGTGGCCTCGGGGGTTAACCCCCGAGGGCTGGCAAGCTGTGAGGTGTGGCAGATGGACGTAACACACATCCCATCTTTCGGTCGATTGTGTTACGTCCATGTCTCAGTCGATACCTTCTCCGGGGCTATCTACGCTTCTGCCCACACAGGTGAAAAGGCAGCGGACGTTCAGAAGCATCTGCTTCAAGCATTCGCTGTCTTGGGCATCCCTAGGGTCCTAAAAACAGACAACGGCCCTGCGTACACTTCCAAGGAACTGCGGAGCTTCCTGCAACAATGGGGAATAGTTCATAAAACCGGCATCCCCTATTCCCCGACAGGCCAAGCCATGGTGGAAAGGGCCCACCAGAGCCTCAAAAAGATCCTGTCCCGACAACAACCGGCAATGAAGGTGGAGACCCCCCACGTCCGGCTGTCAAGAGCTCTTTACACTCTCAATTTTCTAAATTGCTCTTTTGACAGCCAAAACCCTCCAGTGGTCCGGCATTTCGGCAGTCACCAGCAGCTGCAGCCCAAAACCAGGCCGCCGGTTCTTGTAAAGGATCCGGAGACCTGGCGGACGGAGGGCCCCTTTGACTTGGTGACTTGGGGGAGGGGATACGCTTGCGTGTCCACTCCCTCAGGCCCCAAGTGGGTCCCATCAAAGTGGGTCAGGCCCTTCGTCCCGAAGCAGAGGACCAAGACAGAAGCAGTACCACAGGTCCGGCAAGCGTGTTGGCGTCGGCGGAGGAAGCAACACCACCAACCGTCTTCCTTCTCTCCTGAGCTTCCCCCTGTTTCAGAAGAACCCTCTCCTCCAGCTTCTCCTCCACCCCTTGACCTCTTACACCACCTTTCCTCTTATTCCCCCCCAGCTCCAGCCGTTACCCCTCGCATGTTTTATTTAAATTGGTTGTTTGGAGAGGAACCATTTCTGTGATTTCCATATACTTTTACCGCTCTCTTTTCATTTCAGTTACATCTCCCCAAATGGCCCCCGCGTTGACAACACTGGCTCCCAACCCTTGTCTGATGATGATGATGCTGACGACCTGCGGACTCCTTCTACCACCTACGGAGCCGTGGGTCATTCCCCAGCCAAAAGTCAACGTCTGGCGTGCCTTGGCTCAATCGCTAGGACAGGACAGCATCTGCCTGGACACCAGCGCTGCAGAGGACCCGATGTCGTCCTGCCTTGTGGGGATCCCTTTCTCTCCAGGAGAGTTCCCCCCTGCCTTTCAGTCTACCTTTTCCCCTATTTTGGCCCGGAGCCTTACTTTCCTACCTGGTTTTGAACCCAGTAACGCCTGGAGAGACGGAGTGGCGAGGCTGGATCCTGCGCCCTCCGAGCCCACAGAATTACATCTACTCGGTTCCGCCAATTCTACTATTTGTTTTCAGTTTGATTATACTCTTACCCCCATCGAGAAGGGCACTGAGGTGGTCCTGCAAGCAAAGAAAGAATATCAAGCGGACCGGTGGTGTCGGGCCGTCTTGAAGATCGTCGGCCCTACCACCACCAAGCGGACCCCTTATGCCCTTCCAAGGGGGGTGTTTTTGATTTGTGGCGACCGAGCGTGGGCAGGCATCCCCTCTGGTCTGGTCGGAGGGCCGTGCACCTTTGGCCGGCTGACGCTGTTTACACCCAACGTCACCCAAATTATCAATTGGAAAAAGACCAACGTCACATCCGAATTGGCTAGATCCAAAAGAGATCTTAAAGATCTCACCGAGGACTGTGATGATGAAATTACTCATTGGTCACATTCAAAGTCGGTTGCCTTTACCATCTTATTGCCTTGGGTATCGGTAGCCAAATCTCTAGGTGAATTGGGCCGCCTAGAGTGTTGGGTGGCTAAACAAGCCAATCTTACTTCAGCCGCGCTATACGACCTCCTTACAGACGAGGAAATAACAAGGCAGGCGACACTCCAGAACAGGGCAGCAATAGACTTTCTATTGCTGCTCCATCACCATCATTGTGAAGAGTTTGAGGGCCTCTGCTGCATGAACCTGTCCTCCAGAGCCGAGGACGCCAGACACTCAATAAAGAGACTCCAAGACCTCGTCCATCAGGTCAAGCAGGAGACATCTGACTGGCTGGGGGACATCTTCAAGGGTTGGGGCCTTAGCGGGTGGGCCAGTTCAGTTTTAGAATCAGCTTCTAAGATTGTTTTGAGTTTGATTGTATTTTTAGTTCTGTTTATGTTGATCCGCGGTTTGGTCCAAAAATTAATAGCCAGAGCCACAACTATGGCTGCCAATCATGCCACAATTTCCCAGGAGGGACCTTTTGAGCTGGAGGACCTCTCCTCAGAGGCCGAAGGAGCTGCGGACGAGGAGGGGTCAACCGAGCCGCCCCAAGAACATCTGTGGGCTGGCGAACTCCAGCTCGAAGAAGGCGAAGATTGGCAGGACCGGCCGCGGACATCTTCTTTTTGAGTTATACGGACATTCCTGTTTTCTTTATTTTATTTGTTAAGAAACGGGGAGATGTTGTAGTGTGTTTTAAGTTTCTCAGTTTGCTCCCCCATTTTATGTACTGTACCCTCTTTTGTTCATTGTAAATGGTTCCTCTCTCCCCAGTTTTTCCCGCCACTGCCTCCTTGTCAGTTAAGTTGCTTAGTTACCGTGCTATTTTTAGTTGCTAATGTTACAGTTTGTATGACCGCTCCTCCCTCATCCCACCTTATAAGTAGATGTTATCTCCTCCCTGGGCACAGTCAATCACCCCCCACTCCTCCCAGGTTTCGAGAACCTTCTCCTCTCTGGGGGTTGTGGTTGGCTGTGGTCCCGGGGCCCCTCCTTTACTTTGTATTTATTGGTTTCCGGTGCATGTCAGTTATGTTCAGTACCTCCCTTTGAGTTACCCCATTGGATAGCTGGGCTCCCCTCCTCTCTCCTCCCCTTCCCTATAAAACCTTGTCACTCCCCTTGTTCGGGGCCATTTTGCTGGTTGGTGCCCCTCCTTGTTGGTGCCTCCGGATCACCTAATAAACCAACTGTTCACCCCCAGCAAGTGGTCACCTCCTTTGTCGTCTCGCGTGCGCAACTCCGAGCTCTTCCACCAGCCCAGCCTGAGGCCAGGACGCCGAGGGGGGCTGGCTTCTTATGCGCAGGGGCGTTGGCCTTCTCACCCCTCGAGCTAGCCGGATCTAGGGCCGCGTACGCCCTCGCGCAGTCTAGAATTTGAGTAATAACAAAGGAAGATACTATTCAAAATGAAATTTTAGTTTTGGTCATGCAAGGGGGAAATGTTCTTGTGTGATAATAGACATGTCCATGCTTTCATAAACATCAATATTTTTATTTATATCTTTAGAAAGTGCATTTTTATGCAGCAGCATTTTATGAAATCTTTGGCCTATTTGTGCGTTCACAAATTTTTTTTTTCAGAGCACTTTAGTAACAGGAAGCTGTCATGATGCTTCTTCTAAAAACTCAGACTTTCAAAGTTTTTATTTTTTTTAAATTTTATTAAAAACTGTGGTTAGGATAAATAATATTCAGTAAACAAGTTATTTGTGTAAAAAAATCCAGAGAGCCATTAAACAGAATTTTCCAATCACCTCTAGAATCTTAAGTAAAATTTCTGTACTCTTCATAGTTAGACATTACCCAAAGGAAAATCAACAAAATGAATAGCTTACTTGTTATGCCTATATGCTCATATATTGTTTTGGATATAGATACCACAAGAAGTGTCAAATTCCATTTCCAGCATAGGGAAAAAAAGGCTTCAAACTGTTCTGCAACGTTATTTTATGCATCCTGCTAGATTTGCTCACTTTTATTTGAACTGCTGGAAATTAACAGCTAAATATTTAACTTTGAAGTGAATCACTAGCAGTCATTTGCAGACTGAAGTACATGACATACTGGTAAGCACATACAGAAAAAACATTTAATATGAGCTTGTAAGAGTCTTTTTTGATTGTCAAACTACCTATAAGTTTTGAACAAATTAATTTTTTGTTACCAAATAATTCATTTAACAGTACATTAGTTATGAGTTAGACTCCTCAAAAAGGGACTATTGTTTAAATCAATACCTTGTGGGATACCAATATACACAGTGAGAGAAAGAAAAAAAATCAATACCAATGCAGAAATATAATATTATAGTAGTAAGGTACTTATATACAACATATTTAATTTCTTAACCTCTATACAATTTCTACATGCTATTCAAGCATGCATGCATTAGTGGAAAGAGAGGAAGGGGCAAGGGCAAGGACAAGAGAAGAAAAGGAAAGACACTGAAATAAATGTTAAATGTCAATGCCAAAAAAAAAAGAAGCTGCTTGATATTCTTAATTTTCTTCACAGGCTTCAAGTACCGTTTATCAATCAAAAAGCAAAGCATTTTGAGAACCTCTAAACACAAAAAGGTTGCTCTGACAAAAAGCGAAAGAAAAGGCAAGAAAACATTCATTTTACTGCTACCCAATAATTATCTGTCTCCTTTTGATTGTGATGTTGGCTGGATTAAAATTTAAGTGAAAATGTTAGTTGTTTAAATGTGAGTAAAAATGTTATTTTTATATATAGAATGTGTCTGTTAAACCAAATAAGTTTGACAAAGCTGTCAAATGTAATATAATTTTCCCAATAGATGTGTTATATTAACATTAGCCTGAAGATGATTTTGTGTAGGAGCATCCGAAAGCAAAAACCATAATGACTACTTCTCCTCTGTCACTATTTGTTAATTTTAATGTTTTTATTTTTAAATTAGGATAAATTAAGAAATGGTTTACTATTTTATTTTCAATTCACTTTGCACAATAAGAGGGATATTTTTAATTATTTATTTTTACATCATAGTGTGTCATTACATAGAGATAAATGTATGGTCAGATAGAATTATTGATCACAGGCAACGCTACCTAAAAATCAGGTTTTCAAAAACAGAACCAAAGAGGGAGGAAAAACAAGAGCAACCTAACCTGGACTTCAAAGTGGTGACCTTTACAAAACCTTTACAAAACTGCAAACCCCATGGAAATAAAGAATGTGTGAAAATATTGAATTTGACTGTTAACTTGAGATCTTCCTTCTATTTTTCTTGAAAAACTAGAAAAGCGTGAAGACTAAACAATAAATGAGTTCTGTCATGAAGAAAATAACATCTAATAAAAAAGTTTAAGGTCTCCTTAGTTTCCTCCCTAATTCATTAACCTTAACTGAGTTATGTAACAGAGGCAGCCCAGTGTCTGAAGGCTAATGACCCACATTTGCCTCAAGGCAGATGCTGCAAGCCAGGACTGATCACTCCTCTTGACTCCAACCAGATCCCAGCAGCTGGCACTTACTCACACATGCAAAATAGAGCGTGAGATTATGCACAATTAGGGTTGGATAGGATGGGACAAACTCTGCTGATCAGGCACAAGGCTCAGCCAGAGAAGTGTGTTGACTATCCCCATTTTACATGTGAATACATCTTTATGTCTGTTCCCTCTTTGCTCCTTACCAGTTCCTTTCTGCTGCACATTCCTTTACTAGTTTGCACAAACTTAGTAATTTCACTGTAGTATCCCAGCTCCTTGTGTCTTTAGTTCTCACTTTTTAGCTACAAAATGCAGATGGTCCCCTCTAGACTTGTGCCTGGAGTTTTTAATAGCCTGTCAAGTACTATGACTGACAAGGCTTTTTCTTGCCATTGTCTCCATTATTGTTTGCCTATAAGGCCTGTGTCTCTGTATGTTTTTTGTTTTTTATGGGCGGCCTTCTCCTTTTCTTTATGATCACATTTAGCTAGGTCTTTAATCAGATAATCTTCAGGGAGCAAACATGCTCTCCTTCTGCATATTCTTACAAAGACCTGAAAGGATAAAAGCCTTGCACAACAGTCTGACCTCATAGGTGACTTTGCACTGAACAGTAGACTGGCCTAGTGGTCTTCTCAAACCCCTTGTGAGTTATGAGAGTTACAGAATTACCCTACTATTCTATAAGGGCGTTTAGATGTTGCTAATTTATGGATTGTGGTCAGGGGGGTAATACCTATTTAGTGACATCAGAGGGAAGGAGACCTTCTTTGTTAAACTCTGCTACATTACACGACATGTAACTGATATTCTCCTAGGCCCCAGGTAGGAGCATATTTTGATAAGTATTGAGATATTTTTTCTCTGTCTCAAGAGTAATGCTTCCATTGTTAGCTGTCTATGCTAGATGCAATGTTTCAATAAATCAAAATCAAAAAAGAAGAAACACTGACATACTGAAATTGATATTTGTAAAAATCATTCCTGTCACTCAGGACAGATGCAGTGCCCTGGAGTTATTTCTTTATGTAACTCCACTGTAGCAATGTATTGCTTCACATATATATGTTTCAGCCATTTTAATGCATTAATCAACAATATTTGGAATATAATCTATTAATACAGCCGTGAGTTTTTCATCCTGAGGGAAGGCAAATTGTTGTCAGGATGAATACCTTGTACTTGGTTTAGACGGCAAGGTTTTGCTAGCAGGAGGTGTTTGTACTGTAGAGGTGACTCCTGTGAGAAACTGCCAGAAGCTGTTCCCATGTCAGCCAGCTCCAGCCAGATACAAGGCAGACCCACTGCTAGACAAAGCTGAGCCAACAAGCAACATCAGTATTGCCTCTGAGGGACCACATTTTTGAAAAAGTAAAGGATGCTTCACAGCAGCTGTGAAAGAGATTTCAGAAAATGTTAAAGAAA
Source organism: Zonotrichia albicollis (assembly GCF_047830755.1). Lineage (NCBI taxonomy): Eukaryota > Metazoa > Chordata > Aves > Passeriformes > Passerellidae > Zonotrichia > Zonotrichia albicollis. The sequence continues at coordinate 84,892,931 of NC_133820.1, read as the reverse complement.
CAGCTCTGCATATATCAAGGTCAGGGTAGAAGAAGGGAAAAAGGCTCTGTAGGAGCCAGACCAGAGCAGGAGAAGAACAGGAGGAGGAAGAATCAGCAGAAATTGAGAATTATGAAATGAACACAACTCCTAATTCCCATTCCTATGCTCTGCCTGGAGTGGGGGGAAAGAGATTTGGGAATGAAGTTAAGCCTAAGAAGGAAGGGGTGAGGGAAAAGTGGTTTTAGTTTTTTTCTTATTTCTCACTACCCAATTCTACTACAATTAAATGGCAATCAATGGAATTGAATTTCCCTACTTGAGTCTATTTTGCCATGATGGTAAAGGGCAAGCAATCTCCTTGTCCTTAACTCAGCCCTCAGGCTTTTTGTCCTATTTTCCCCCATCTGCCCTGATGGTGGAGGGAAAATGATACAATTGCTTGGTAAGCACCTGGCAGCCAGCTGAGGCCAACCCACTACATTCCTTTAAATTAATGTCTAAAGATAAATTTCCATGAAGATGAATAAGACTTATTTATGCAATTCCAGAAGCTTCTGTAGCATGTGAAAAAGAGAGTTACTGCCCAATGGTGTGAGTCTCATTCAGATTTGAAAAACTTTGTTCTCCCCTGAATGAAAAATTTTCTCTTAGATTTACAGACCCAGGTTCACATCTGCATGAACATATATTGTATATCTCCTCAGAACTATAAGCTGAGGTATTCAGTGTGAAAAATGTAGGGAAATAGTGCAAGGTGCAAGGGGATATCTAGGAATATAATGGAAGTAAGTGCTAAGGAATATTTGTGGATGTCAGTCTGATTTTAATTTGTCTGATATTTCCAACAAAGCCAATTGAATTTCAGAGAGTTACTGCTCCACTTTTGATTATTTACAATTTTCATCATTGTGCTGGTTTGACCGGGAAATGGGAATTCTGGGATGCTGTAGTCAAACCAATGGGTGCTCAGATTTTTATATTGGCACCTGGTGTAGCCAGTGAGGTTCGGACACACCTCTGAGAACACACAGGGGTTAAAAAGCAGAGCTTCGGCCCTGGGAGGTTCTCTTAGGACTTCGAGGCAAAGAGGTCGGATCGCCCTCCCCCGTCCAGCAGCAGCAGCTGGGCGGGGGAGGGGCAGCCATGCGGTAGGCCTGGGCCTGGACAGAGATGGGGGTGAGGAGGCCCTTGAGGATGGAAGGGTGGAGGAGCCCCAGGAGGCATCGGGCAGCCATTCCCCCCCTGGAGAGAGAGAGAGAGAGACAGCATCTGAATTTGATAGCAGCGGCCCAGGAGAAGGGGGGAGTGCAGCAAGAAGGGGCCCGGCAGGGCAGCGTGGGAGTTCCAGAGCTCTGGGACAGGCAGAGACTGAAATTTTTAACCCTTTTCTTGCATGATTGAAACCTTGCAAATGCTGATCCTCCTGGACCTGAATGAGAAGAGAAATAAGAGATAAGAGGGAATGGACCACGAGGGAAGTGCAGAAGACTCTTGAGTGGGGGGAGAGATGATGGACTTTTGGCTGGACTTTTCTTGTGTGGCCATAGACGGAACCATTTTTTATTCCTGTGACACAGAGACTGCACTTAGGGGGAGGAAGTGCCTCAGAACCAGGAGGGTTCAGTGTGGGTACCCTTCAGCCCCAGGGGGTGAACAATTTGGGGGGGACAGATGTCCTGAAGGAGAGACTGTGCCTTTTTTGGAGTGAGACAAGGCATCCTTAAAAGACAACCCTAAAAGCAGCTCTGGTCCATGCACAGTGGTGAGAGCGCTGGGCATGGAGGGAAGATGTCACAAGCGGCAAAAGGACTTTCCAGGCGGTGCTGAGTGACATGGAAGCACACGAGGTTTCAGTGTGTTTCCAGGGGAAGCCTGTGGTGCAAGAAGGACTCCTCTCCTCTTCATGAACTGAGGATTGAGTATTCTAAAGGGTGGTGCCGGGCTGAGAGTTGGTGATTTGGGGGAATGTATTGCATTGGGAAATTTGGGGGGGGGGGGGGAGGAAAATTCTTTTGTAAGGTTTTCATTTTTTCCTTTTTTTTCTTCTTTTCTTGTAGTTTTGTTAATAAACTTTTCTTTATTTCTAAGCAGGAGGCTGCTTTGCTTATTCCTGGTCACATCTCACAGCAGACACCAGGGAGAGGGTATTCTCATGGGGGCACTGGCATTGTGCCAGGGTCAAACCATGACAATCATATTTCTTATCTGAAAGTACTGCTGATGGCCGTTTTGCATCTTTCTCCTTTTACCTTTTTTTTTTTTCCACTAAAACCCACACATACACCCTTCAAATTAATTTAGTATCAACAGTTTTAGGCTTCTGAAAAAATAAGTTATCTTTAATATCAAAGCTAGAGATTTTCCATAATATGGAATCAATATAATAATTTTGGTTTCAATACATCAACACTATTCTAGAATAACACTTTTTGAGCACTGGTGTTATTAGGGCCTGGTGTGGGGAATGTTCAAAACTAAATTGCTGCATTTACAGCTTAGCTTTGTTGGTGACAAATCTATCAAAATCCCCCAAAAAGTCTGGAGGAATCATATAGAGTCATCAGCATTTGCTCGACACTTGCACAACCCAATCACAATGCAGAAAATTCAAAATAATGCATGTAATAGCCATTTTTGCTGAACAACAGTACAAAGTCAACAGAGGAATCTCATTTAAATGTTCTTCTAAATTGTCTTAAGGCATGACGTATAGTCAAATATAAATCAATACTGGCACATATATTTCCTTTATATCCATTACATTTTTCTTTATGCTGACCACAAATGGTCAAATTAGAAGTAACTTTTGTTTTAGATATCAGATATCAACAGAAAAAAAGAAGTGTCTCATGGGACTTCATGCCATCAATCTTTCTTCCCTGATGAATGATCATTTGTCTCTACAGACAGCTAAAACCTTAGAGATGTAATGTGAAGTATGGAGAAATTAGGGTTGAAAAAACCACAGCAGGATTTCTCCAAGTGTTTCCCACTACCAACAGCTCAGCATTTTGTGACTTACGCTTGATCCCTCTGTCTTTCCAATGCCATTCAGTACTGATCCTTAGTTTACTTGACCTGACAGTAACACAGTCCCATGATTGTAGTCTTCACTTCTAAAAATCCTCCTCTAAAATGCAATCTTTAACAAGCAAAAAGAAGAATTAGATTCTCAGATACTCTAGCAGAATAAAAAGTAGCTGTCCTTAGGAAGACAGTGATAAGCAGATGGAAAATGCAGCTTGAGAGTTTTGTTAGCTTGGAACATTTCACTGCATGTTCTCAACAGGTGATAAAGGGGATGAGTTAGCAGAAATAGCCAGCATGCATTTTATTTAGTAATGCTGGTCAGTGAATTTCAGATATAATATGCTCCCATTATGATAGACACATGAAAACTGTACCTTCTCTTGCAACAATGAGAATTTCAGAAGTGTTCATCATGGGACTATATTTACTCTGAAATATTGTGGATCCTAAATTTTAGTTCAATGACAGTAAGCGAAACAGTTTGTAAACTTTGCAAATGAATTCTTTGCCCATTGTTGAATTTATATCAATTAATTAATGTAAAGGTGGCTTACAAGATTTATAATTCTAGGAACATATTTATCTGTAATGGATAATTTGGGTAGTTTTTTTAGCTAGGTAAGAATTAAGAAATCTAAAAATATTTTTACAAATGTGGAAATTTCACATGCTACTCTGGACATTCTGGCATCATCAAATATGTCTCCTATACAAAACACCTGCATGTAGTGCATATTCCTATTTTCATAGTTTGAGATTTAAATAATTTTGCTGGGTTTTTTTGAATGGACTTCTGCTTACCTTCTTTTTAGAAAAGTAGCATACGGAATTGAACTCAAATGGTCCTCCAAACAGCCCAGAATTGCTCTTTATCTCTTTGTATTGCAAAATTATTCACTCCTTTCTTAAATGGTCTCATTTGTGATGTAGTATTTCCTTAGGTTTTGTTATATCTGGTTAGCATTTAAATTCCATCTATTTTCTTCACATCAGCCAAACAATGTTGGGATGTGTCTTCTTCTCTTCTGTGCCTTTAATGCAATAGACTCTACTTGATTCCTGTATGGATATGATTCCAAACTTCAAGAGAAGAAAATGAAGAAATAAATATATGCACAGTAACATTTATGGAGAAGATAAAAGATGGAGAACAAATAACACACTCCTTGAAGTCTATCTCAATTCCTGCTACTGCTAAGCACTCAGCATGCATCCTCCATGATGTTGGAGGAGGAAACTGGAATGAAAATTAAAGTCTGAAGAATAATCAGTATAGGAGACATGACATGGATCAAGACATTCTGCACTAAAAAGAGTTCTGTGAGTAGTCTGAGTTCAGCTTTGTTGATAGGAAGACCCTACTTTACAATTCATCATTCCATTAATATTTACCCCCAAATTCAATTGCTCCTCTTAGGTCACCCTGGAAACTTTTAATGACAGAGAGATTTAAAATGGCCAGCGAATTTCTTGTATAAATTGTCTATGACTTCTCAATAGGTTGGAACTTTTGCCTGATCCTAATACTGCTGTTTAGGCAGCACGAGTTGAAAAAAATGACTTTGAAGAAAAAGGGAAAATATTTGCTCACTTGGGCTATAGTTACATTATTTCTGTGACATAAACCAAGACCATTGTTAAAATACTCAGGCATACACACCCCTCCGTAGTTTTTCTTTGTTTCTAGTTGCTCCTGTTCCATTGGGAGAAAAAAAATATACATTCCACTGAGTTCTGTTATCTGATTAATTTTGCATTCCTATGGATGTTAGTACTGATATTGAGAACTAAGAGATGGAAATAGAAACAAAGAACGGAAAATCCCTTCTGTGGCAACACAGACACATGAAAGTGACTCAATTAATGAGGTAAGCTAGGTAGTAACCTCTGATGGCAAATATACTTTCTCACCTTGTATTTAATATGTCTGAGACTTAAGAGTACCAAAGGAAGGTCAAAACAATTACAAGTAAATGATGTACCTCCCTCACAAATCTGTGATCCAGAAAGTATTCCCAAACTCATAAGCAGAGAGCAAGCACTTCGTTGAAAAAGACACATCACAGTAGCACCAAGCTCTCTCCTTTTTTTTTTTTGTTTGAAAATTCAAACTATTGAAAACTTAAGTCTTTAATAGAGTGCAGTTAACCGAGGCATTTTTCACATCAGATTTTTCTGGAGAATGCAAAAAAGGCAGCCAGCAAGTCTGCTGAGGACAGCATAAAAAAGCACTGCAATAGAGGTGACGTACCACAAGGTCTGGATAGAACAGCAAGAGGGGAGTTTGCTGCCTTCAGGAGTTAGGTGGACAACCATCTGTGTCATCAAATGAAAGAGTTACAGAAGAACTTCAGCAGCCTGTACAACACAAGAGATCACCAGAAAGAAATCAGTAGGACCTTCTCTGAGACCATGCAGTTAAAAGAAGGGTCTAAACTCTGATATCTGCTGAATGAGGTGTGGTAGAGTCTGTACTTTTGGGGATGGAAATGCACTTGCCTATCATAGTAAAGACTAGAAGCTCATGAGATAACATTAGAAGCTGCTCCACTTGTAGATTTGCAAATGTAGAAGAGTTTTAGTGTCCTGGAAACAGGGGAGCGAGCTTTGCCCAATGAAATGTTGAGCCTCTACAAGATTAAGAAATAGCCTCAGGTTAGTAGGCCTGATTTCATTCGGAAATTGAGCCAGCTTGATATCAGCTGGAGAGAAAACATAGCAGGGCACAAGCAATCAAGGAGGTTTTTTGAGTGCATTTATGATAGTTTCCTGACACAGGGGAGTCTGGGCTGCTGGACATCAGACTTACAAACAAGGAAGAAATGGTTGGGAATACAAAAAGATTGGAGGCAGGCTTGATTGAAATTACCATGAAGTGGTTCTGTTTAGGGTCCAGAGGGAAGGGAACAAGGCAAAAAGCAGGATCGCAGCCGTGTACTTTAGGTGTAAAACCCAGATGTCTATACTGGGGTTAGTACCATGTGATATTTTCTTTAGTGACTGGATGCTGAGATTGAGTGCATGCTCAGCACTCCAGATGATATAAGAACAGGAGGAGTGCTTGATACACCAGATGGTTATGCTCAGCTTCTGAAGGATTCAACAAGTTGGCAGAAATTGGCCAGTAGCAAGCTCATTAGGTACACAAAAGAGAATTGCAAATTCCTGCACCAGGGGAGGAATAATACCCATGCACCACATATGCTCATGGCTGCCTGGCTAGAAGCAACTCTAAAGAGAAGGACCTGAGGGTCTTGGTGGACAATGAGTTAACCAGAGGTCACCTTTGCTCACCTTTGCTTTACCCTTTGTGTCCTTGCAGAAAGAAAGGTCAAAAGCCTCCTTGGTTGTACTATTACCAGGAAGTAAAAAAGTTGTTTTCTCCCCTCTACTCAGAACTGGTGAAAGACATCTGGACTTCGGTGTCATTTTCTGAGCTCTCCAGCAGAGAAGAGGCATGGAGCTGCTGTAGTTAGTTCAGCAAAAGGTCACAAAGACAATTAAGAAATTTGAGCATTTTTCATATAAGGATAGACAGCTTGGATTGTTCAGTCTGGAAAAAAGAAGGCCTTACTAGTTAGCATGAGTACTGGGAAATAGAGTGTAAAAGAATGTGACTAGAATGCTCTTCAAAATATCTAGTGACAGGAACTCATAAGAAAAATACTTTTTTACTTCAAAGAGTGTCTTGAAATTAACTGCTTCAGGAAGAACTGACCCAGAAAGATTTGAGATCATAATGCTTGCAGGTCTTCAAACCCTGCCTAGGCATGGCCTTGGACAACATGCTCTAGGTGACCTTGGGTGAGCAGAGTGTTTGCACTAGATGATCTCCAAAAGTTTGTTCCAGCATTATCCATTCGGTGATTTATGATTATTCCACAAGTACAGGTAACTTACTAAAAAAAAAAAAAAAAAGGCAAAAAGAAAAAAAGGATGACAAAACATTGTGCTATAAATCTCAGAAACTCAGAAACTGTGCTGTGAAAAAAATCATTGAAATACTTTTGAATTTATTGAAGAAATGTGCAAGTTTTAGTTGCCTAAGCATCAGTGATCTTAGGCAATGTGGGCCATTGTTTTTCAGTGCAATTGTGCAATCTATTAAATTCTGCATCTGTCAACAAAATGAAGATATCTATGAAATCCTAGCATAGCTCAAAATCTATGTTTAGACACCTTAAATTCTTTCAAAAATACAAATGCTTGGAAAGACTTTTTTATTATTTGTGAATAAACAAGTGTTGGTACCCATTTAGCTGTGTTTGTCTTTTTTATCCAAATCTATCTCAGAAATATGTATTTACTAAATATGATCACTATGCATGCTGGGAACAAAGGAGCTCTCACCTTCATATTTTATTTTGATCTTAGAAAAGTCTTAAAACATCTTGAAGGATTATAACAGGTTCCACAGGAATAGTAAAGTTCTTCTACATAATTTATAAAGCCTGTAGCAAAGTCAATTTTTAGCTTACTGAAACATTCAGATACAAAAATTCCTCCACAAATTATTAGAAATTTTTGCAATTGTGGAATTTTATATTTTATACGTGTGATAAAGTGAAACATAGGTTTTATAAGACACATAAAAATTACTGTTAAAGTTGTGACAAAAGCAGAATGATGATATGAAAATGATTTTGACAAAGAAACCATATTGACCAAAGAAACATGAGGGAAAGAATAACTAAATGTCAGAAACCTTTTCTGTCTAAAAGCGTATACTACAGTGATTTAGAGAAAGCAGCGCTATTTAAAGTGGATTTAAGTATTGCTTTAAAAAGATTGGAGCCCTGAGTCTTGACCAAGGTTTAATGGGCTAGAAGGAACATTGACCCAGAAGAGACTATAACTAGTTTTGCATTTTTCTTTTACAGATAAAAAATAGTAAAAATCCACTTTAAAACTCCAATTATAGACTGTCTTAAAATTCTGATTTATGTTTGGATTTGAAGGGCCATCTTCAGTGTAGTGGGTTCTTGATTTAGGAAACTACTGTTATAGGATCACCCATTGTTACTTTCCTTCTGACAAACTTAATAGCTTTTGGAGTACAGAAGGAAGGAAAAAGCTTCAAGATTCCTCTTGAGAGTCAGGGATATCAGTGTCTCAAGTTGTTCTTTGAAGAATGATGGGTAAACTTTAATGCCTTTGACATCTTTGTCACTATGTTTTATAAACCCCATTGAGCAGGTTCAAGTGAAATGGATGAAGTATCAGAAACTACCTGGTACTAAAGCTAGGACTCATTACCCTTGAGACATTTATAATCCTAATGTAATCAACAGGTGGCTATGTTCTGTTAATGGAATTAATTTTGGCAGAAGACAGCCAATTTATTACATTATCTTTTAAAAGGAAGTTGTCCATTTTCAGAAAATTGCAAGTAGAAGAAGAATCTGCCTCTTCTACAATTTTATCTGATTGTACCTCAGGTCAAGTCATTCCATGGAAAGTAAGTACAAGCTGAATTTTCTCAGTGCAGCTCAGAAGGATGACATAGAAATTTTTTGTAAAGACCTTGTCATACTTGCCCTCCACAATACACATCAAGTACATTTCATCAAAATAGATCCCAAAGGCATCAACGCTTTTTTCACAACTTTAAAGTAACATTTTTATAATTGTGGAAAAAATCTATAGCTATGAAACCTGACGACACTATTAGTTACTCTACTGTTTATATAAAATAGTTCCTCTGCCTTCAGGGAAATGGTCTGTAATTTAAATAAGTGCAGAAATACAGGTTTAGTCCTTTAACTAGCATTTGTCACAAATTCAGTTTTTGCAAGGTCTTTCAAGTATTATTAACAATGAAGACAGAAGAAGTATTACAATACTAATCCTATTTTCTTGTCTATCTCTTTTACAGTAAATGCTTCATGGAATGACATCTGAAATAGGAAAAATAAGAAAATAGCTGTAAAATAATGCTGTCATTTTATCATAAATCTCCCATACCTTCTCAGTGATTTCTCCTGAAATGGGCATCTCTCCTCACAGCACCGACTTCTTCTCAGTACAGACAATAAACTTCAGCCCTCTCCACAACACAACCAACAAACTCCAGACCTCCCCTCACCTAGCTACCCCACTCTTTTGTAGCACTCATCCTCACTGGACACAGCTGTGGCGTGTTAAGGGCAGGCCTGTTCCTAATCTTTGGTGATTAGCACAGCTGCAACTCCTCAGGTGTGAGATTGCCTTCTGCTCTATTTTCTTATATTCTATCCCTCCACAAAATAACAGTAAAATAATATAGTTGTATATTTTTTTAAGCAAGTAGGGTTGATGTGCCACTCCTTTGATCATACATCTTTGCTTGTACTAATATAGAAACAGAACAAAATCATACATCTTCATAAATAAAGGTTTGAAACTAAAACCTAAACTGTTCTTACATAGATTAAAGTAGGAGAATTTTCATGGAAATACAGGACTACAACCTATATGAGAATGAATATGCTTTAAAATGCTTTTTTATGCATGTATCTTCCAAGTTTTCCTCCTAATATTATATGAAATTGAACCATTTATTTATGATCTACCTTTTTTTCATGTTTATTTTCAAGCCGGAGGTATGATACTTTGTGGGTACTTTTACATTGCAGAATTGTTTTGAAAATTATTATGCTTGTTCTGAGTAAACAAGCTTCAGATTTTTGAGATCATACAGCCATGTTAGAGTTATTGCATGGTCCAGCTAATAGACACTACCTCTTTAACTGGGCTACTTGTATTATTCATGCTGTGAATGAGCTCAGCTGGAGCTACTCCCAGCCCCTTGCATCACACTTCACCTTGTAACAGAGATATGTTGGGTGGTATTCTGATCAAATGTAGACAACTACTGTGTCTATTAATCACCACTGTCATTCCTGCAAATGGAGAAAAACAGTTACTTGTGTAAGACAATCAATCCTGCCCTAAAATAGATGCCTAAATTAGGTCAGATGGATAGTACTCTGAAAGAGAGCATTTCTCTCAGCCAACAGACTGACTGACAGTCACTAATGAAGTCTAGGCAGAGCAGTGTAAATGTAATGCTCGTGTTGGGTACTGCTAGCTTGATTTATGTGTGTCCCATGAGTATATACTGCTAGATTGGTTTAGGTGTGTACTTTATGAGTATATACATGTATATATTTGGGTAAGATCTTCTGTAGTGTTGAGAACTTGTTTTGTGCAAGGAAACACCTAAAACAGATACTTAATTTAATTGTATAAATATTCATGTTTGTTGTTGAAGGGCTGCTTAGGTGCTTAAAATTAAATTCTGATGTGAATAAGTAATTCATGGCAATTCTATAAATAGATTTTAGACTTTAAAATTTACAGCAATGAATTGAACTATTAGTACAACACTGGATGTCACTTTACAATGAAAAATACTGATATAGTAAAATAAAGGCAGATCTCATCTTGTCACCAATGTCAAAGATTAATTATTTATTGCTACTTACATCATAGTAGCTGTATCCTGATATTAAAAAAAAAAATCTGTTTTAGCAATCACAATTTCTGATTCACCCCATAACTTGGTGTCAAACATTTACAGAGGCATAACTAACAAAGAAAGTAGTTACCATCATTTTCCCATAATAAATGAAGAGATTACCAATGAAATATGGAAGGCTAGCCTCCAACTACTGTGGGGAAAACATTTTCATTCCATATTTTAAGATCTGTATGAATTGATCTAGAAATAAATGTGTGAAATCACAGACTGGAAAAAAAAAAGAAATAGGAAACTGTAAATAGATTAAATTGTTCAAAGCAAAACCCAAGAAAGCATAACAAAAAACATTAGTGACTAGAGATTCAGTGATTACAAGGGGCAACATCATAGCCTCAAATATTTTATTTTCTGAAATACATGTGAAATAATAACAGTCTGCAATTTTTCTTTTTACATGTTTTTTCACATTTAAAATTCTAAAAAGAAGAATGAAATTAACAAAGCACCATGATTATAATCTTCTCATTGAAGAACAAGTAAAGCACAGAAAAATTAGAATCTTATTTTTTCTGAATATGATGTAGCCCCAGCCCCGGGCCGGTTGCGGTTTTGCCTTTGGGAAACCATGCTGGGCACTGTCTTTCAGAGGTGTTTTTGTTTGTTCAGTGATTAATATGCTTTTGTGGGTAAAACTCTCTGTATCTTTTTATTTTTTTTATTAATATTGTTGTAGGTTTTGAGATTTCTCAAGTAATTGTGATTCAAGCATGTAATCTCTTCTAGTGTTCCTCCATTATCAAAAGGGGCAGGGGAACAAAGGAGCAGCTTAAATGGGTTTAATTTTCTAGCTGGATTTTAAACCAGCACACCCTCATTCTGTAAGATGAGGTGCATTCACCTCTCCCATATAGGTCTATGGCAAGCATAATTAATACTCATTGATTTATAGTGCAAGGTATTATAACCTCTGAACACTGAAATAAGTAATAATAAAAAGATACATTTGTAATTTTTCTTTCTGAGGAATATTTACATCCACAGCATGAATCTATTTCATCATACTTGTTTCAAAATATTAACACTAGAGGCAAATGGAAGGAAATATGATTTACCCCATGTCACTGCCTGGAGGCTGAAATATCTTGAATACAATCAATCAGCTCTGTGGAAAAGATAATTAAGGTAAAAAACCCCTTTGATTTTCCTATTTCTGTGTTAATATCTTTTTGATTGCAAGGCAAAGGCTGAGAAAAGATTCTGATACCATCAAATTTATGCAGAAAGTTTTAACGTGACATCAACTTTTTTACACGTATGAATTAATATGATTTTATTATCCCTACTTAATGCGCCAAGTTTGCAAATTGTTTGATGTACATTCAACATCAACATCACCCAAAGCACATAGAATCATTCCAGCTCTCACACCAGCTCCTATTTTGTTAATATTCACTCGCATTTTGGAAGCAGTGTTAACACTGAGCTTACTGTAAGTCTGTTCTTTTATTATTATTTTGATCAAAAGAAAGGAACACCCCCCTTTCCCTATAACAGAATCTCAGCTTCATCTAAAGTTTCTAAAAGTTCTAAAGTTTCGAACATGCATAGTTTTTTTCCTTTTAAATCCAATATATTCAGAATAACAAGTTCAGAGTTTGTTTGTGTTCTGTGTTCAAGTAGTTGTTTTGTGATGATGACATTTAATGAACTAATGGCCTAAGAGAATCAGAAAAGACTCCAAATCTATTGCTAACTTTATAAATATCACAGTTTGTGGATTTCCTAGGTTCACTGCCAACTGTTTAATGTTACCATCCTGCTTTTAATGAGCATTGGCCCTAAATCCTTGTATCAATATGCGCCATATTTCTCAAGTGTGACATATTGCTGTTACAGTAGCATTAATGAGATTGGGAAACTTTGCAGTTCCAGGAAAGAACTTTAACTGAGTTTGTTTTAGAGCTTGATACAAGGCCTGAGGCTTGAAATTTATGGAATAATTCCCCTCAGTCAGTTTCTGTCTCAACATGTATGTAAGCCTTAGTTACAGTAGATAAATATCATGGTGACAGTGAACATTGTTCCTATAAATTTGGTAGTATTCGAATAAGTTTTATTTAGCTGTGTAATTTTCAAAATTAGTGTATATATTCAACAGATTTCAATTGGAAATTCTCAAATGTCTTTCCAACCTACAGATACACATCAAATATTATATTACTGAATAAATTTAAATAATAGGGCCTGAAAATATCTCTGCAAGAGCTCTTTTTGAAAGCTATTTAATTCAAACACGATTGGACATTTGTTAAACCAATTTTTTAAAGTTCTACTTCTAAACCACTGACCAGCTATTGAATGTAATCTGTGATAGACTGGAAGGATTGCTGGCTTGAAAAACTTCGTGCATGTGTGTGGGAGAAGGGTCAAGGTCAGGCCTTGCCTTTGGTGAGGCAGTGCCCTGCACACCCCATGTTCTCCAGGCCTGCACCCCGTCCCTGCAGTGGCCACCAATCCCTGGCACACCACAACGCTCTGCAGCTGTTCCTGGAGCCCCTATCCCAGCTCCAGAGTGGCCAAATGACCAAAGCCCCAGCTGGGGGCAGGGCACAGGAAAGCCAAAGGGTGCTTAACCCAGGAGATGCTGCAAGCAAATGTCTTGATCTTTCTGCCTCCTGGAACGTCTACCAGCTGAACACCTTTGGAAACAGGAGTGTAGCTGTACTTGTTCTTTTCTATAACTTTTCTGTCTTTTTTTCTGTTTCATCTTCTAATTCTCTCTTGAAGTTTTAAGTAACTTAAAATCAGATGGGCAAAGAGTTTGCTGAGTTGAATGGTCTGAGTTAATCCTTTGTGAAATATTTTATGTTGATTTAATGCTGCTCTAAGCTTTTGCCAAAGTTCTCTGATTTTCCAATGAAGTTCTTTTTGTTGTTTTGAGCTCTTAGGAGTATTGTGTCATTATTTCTCCCACGTGTGTAACTCTGAGTGCACAAAAAACCATAAGCCCTTTTAAGAGGCTTGTCTAGTGAGGTTTTCTGGGTCCTTACAGTTAGCTCCATAGTGGAAAAAAATACTACCCTGATGAAGTTTTGAGGCACTTACAAATTCCATTTTTTGGAGGGGACAAGGGATAGTTTAGATATTTTTATTGTCTATTTATTCATCTATAAATAGATGAAGATAATGAAAGAGACTCTTCTTTTATCTCTTCACCTTTCCATCATCTATATCTCAGCTCATGTGTTAGTAAAGAGAAGATGACAGAAATGTGATTTTTAAATTGATGCTCCCACAAAACGCTAGATCTACTTTTTCCTTCTCATTTAAATATGGCTGTGTAACTGTTTTCTAAATGGGACTTATTCATTATTTTTCAGCCTAAATTAAGCATAAATAATGATTCTCAGTGGAGAGCAACATTCAGAGTGGGCATACCATGTTTTTTGTGAGACAGATATATTCCATATTTTGCTATAAATTTTAATCAACTCATCTATAAGGTAGCTATAATTACTTCAGTTGCAACAAAGCATCATAAAAATCATGCTTAAGATATCTCGTTAGAAGACCTTTTTTTACCAACTATTTAGAACAACTTTTTTGGGTATTGCCTCTTTGGAACTAACAGTTTTTAATTATGTACATGTAAACATCACTGATTGCACCTACTCCCACTTACATACCCTGTTTTTCTTTCCCAATAAGTGAGTTTCAGTTGCTTTTTACTTAATATTGACTTTCGCTTCCATGCATTGACAGGAATGTTTCTGTTAGACACTCTCACAGCTTTTATATTTAGTTGCTAAAAGGCAGAACAGTAGATGAGCTTCAGCTGTGAAATTCACGATTTCCATATGGAGCACTCACTGCTCTATTTGCTAAAAGCAAAATTCATTGCAGAATTAAGGCACTTGTAAGTTCTGGGCTGTAACACCCAGGGTTTAAGTTCCAAGACAGAGATGAGAACTGAAAATTATGAATAAAATATTGTAGATTCTTACACATTATAAGAAAATCTAATATATCATAAAAATCTTACACAGGACAAAAAATTACTAACAATGAAATCTGTGTCCAAAACATTTCTCATGTTTAGAATTGCTAGTATTCTTGAGTACTTGAAGTTGAGGGGAAGGAGCCTTCAGTAGCTGGAAAATACAGCAAATATATTTCAACAGTTTGTTTCTTAAATGAAAAAAGTTCATTCTTGTCATCCATATTTCTTGGTATTTTGAACTACAACATGATTCTTTTCCTTTCTCAGAAATGCTGTATCATAATTTAAAAAGTGTTTCAAATCTGACATCTCAAACCTCTCTAAACTCTGCTTGCTATTACATTAGGAAACAAAATAAGTCCACCACAGTCATCTCAAACAAGCCTTTTATCCCACAGCCTTCAGACTATTAGATGTTCTATACTGTTGCATAAAATAAAGTTTCTTAACCTCTAATTCCAAGAAGTTTATAAATTGATTGTGTAACTTTTGCTGGTGATATGTAGTCATGGTATTAGTTAAATTGTATTCTGTATCCTGCAAAAGAGAAATCACAGGAAAAAAAATTCTGACCTCAGGGAATAGTCATGTAGTTATTAATTTCAAAAAGTGAGACTTCCTTTCCCTTCTTTTTCTTGCGTGCAAATTTTTGCCTCTGTATTGTTACTCTGCAGAAAATGCTGAAAAAAACAAACCATGCAAGAGCAACACATCTAGCTCCAGGCTGCATTTTGTACCTCCCTGAATACTCTTTCTCTGCATTAACTGTGACACTCTGGGAATAATAACCTGTTGAATGAAATTGCTGTGAAGTGCTCTTCCACTTTTGCCATACTCCCTCATAAACTGCATCAGCTGTTATGACTTTGTGGTAGCTGTGGTGATTCCTGAAGGGATGTGGGAGTGTATGATTGAATGGCACCTAATTTTGTCTGAGTAATTTTAATTCATAGCTCTTGGAACTGATGAACATGGTATTGCATAACCTAAAGGTCAGTAAGTGAAGAGTAAAATACAAAGATTGAGGTGCAAAGAGAAGTTCACAAAGGTCCACCTCTAAAAGGGCAGATGTGCACACTTCTCCAAAGCTTGATTTTTTTTTGTGATGTTTTTATTAAAAAAAAAGAAATATAACTAATTCAAGCAGCTACATTTCAGAAGCATATCTAACCTCCAAATTAAGAAAAATATGTAAATAGTCATCTATAACAATATGAGGAGAAAATATAATAGCTCAATCAAGTTATAGATCCAAAATTATGCAAGCTACCATTGGTATTTCTTCAGCTGACTGATTAGCTGTATAGTTTGGTGGTGCAGATACACCATACACTACATTTATACAGACAAATAAAAAACCATCTGAGTTCCTTTCAAAATACATTAAATTTAACTAATTAGAAGTGTGAAACAGGAGGGCTGTGATAGGCAGTAAAAATCTGTAGAAATGCTTAATTATATCCATTAACTTTCCCCCAAATGAGTGTAACTTTTTTTGATTCTGTGTCCTGAGTTTTGTGCGTGCATTTAAGAAGCATAGGAGAAAGCAAAAGGACAAGAAAATGGCCATATGAAAGATATAGTCACTGTATTTTCTGTATTAGTAATGATTTCTGTGTAACACAAATATAATTTGTGGAAGCTTATGTGCATCTTTAAACAGCAACTTTGAATTTGTAAAAAAGATACTAATCAGTTGATCTATTATTTCAATATTTCAGAGGAACTTTCCTTTTTGATAGCAAGGAGGAATTTTCTACATAGTAATAAAGGATGATACAGATAAATATAGTGAGAAGTGATAGTGTGTTATCTTCTTGTTTGACAGGAAATGACAAATCTTTCGGGCCTAATGTGTTTGAGCCATTGCACAGTAAAAAGGAGAGCAACTCAGTTTTGTACATATCACTTTACTCAGCTGAATTTGATGGTTAAATTCCCTTTAGTAAACCAATAATTTAAATAATAACCAAATTATAGTTACATGACATCAAATTTGGTGTATTATTTTTTATTTGTATAAATAATTTGAAAAGCTGCAATAAATAACATGTCTTCCAAAAAATAAGACATCGAAAGTGAAATACATGTGGAACTTTGCAGTAATCTCCAGGTTTTGGTATATTGTTTCACCTGTTTTCCACACTAGAAGCTTTAACAACCTTAACAAAAACAATTTTATTTTACACTTCTGTATCAAAAGGTATACATAGTTTTCATGCCACAGTTTCCAGTTTGTGATATACAATTTTATAAAACATAGAACAGCTTTTAGTAGAAGATTAAGCAGCAATACCAGTTTGTCACAGGCTGTGTGACCTTCATTAAATTCCTTATGCCAGTTGGAGGAAGGAATTTAACCACCTCATGAGCTTTAAACCAAAGTTTAGAGTTTATTTACTATTCATTATTCTTTGTTTCTTCTGTTTGAACTATTTCATTAATCCAAAAGAGGGTTGCAGAAACTAATGTGACTTAGGTGATCAATCACTTAGAGTGAATAGTAAAGGGCCATTATAAACAACTCAAGGACAACTGTCAACAGTTAAAGTGTTTGACATATCTTTGTTTCTCTTTGACCGAGCTTGCCTCAGGTGTTTTAGCTCTTTGTTTGCATATGTTTAGAGTCTGAATCTCGCAATTTTTCTGATCTGGCATCAGGATTTAGCATATCACACTCTTCCTTCTCCTTTTATCAGTGAAATTTGATACGAGAATTTTTCATTTTGAGAACTGATGGCTAATAATATGGAGTCGTACTGGATTGTGCATTAGGCTGGGAACTCTCCTAATTCCCCTTTCTGAGTTCTTGTTTATGTTCTAGCAGCTGCTTTGGGCTAAAGAATCAACGACTCTATGCTTCAGGCAGTACCAGAAACCAGACTCTAGAACTCTTTTTTTTTGTTTTTGTTACCTAATATTCTATCATTATCAATATCTACTGATTTCAAATGTCAGAGAATAAAACATTTCTAGAAGGGCTTCTATTTGGCAGTAGAAACCATCCTATCTTCTTTTCTGACATTATTTCCAACTGTCCCTTATTAATTTCACCAGAGATGATTCTGTGTCACCTAGCTAAGCCATTGGCATAATCCTAAAAAAAAAGGCACCTCTATATAGCATAAATTAATGATTTTTTTAATAATGACTTCATTTTTAGAAAATTGAACTAGCCTTTTCAGCTTTTCAACAAAAGATTAAAAGCTATTTCTTGTAAATGTTGCTTCCAATAAATAGTCAGTCTGGCTTTAAGAATACTATTTACATAAGGAAAATTAACTAAAATAAAATTAAGGGTGTCAAACTTGTCTGTGACAATAATCTAATTTTGAGTTATGTCTTTGTAAACTTCCAACATCTTTTTGCAGGATTCATCAACATAATCAACTTTTAAAAGAAATAAAATAAATTGAAATAGTATTGGAAGTAAACTTGCCTCTCTTCTTGTTGGCAAGCTGTTCATTATAAAACTGAAGAAAATTATTTTTCTCCTCTACCTTTTAACCTCTTCTAATCTTATTTTAAATCCAGAACTTTTCTCTTTTCCAGGGTAATGAGAAGGAAAATATTGTACAGGTAGATATGTACTTCCTTCCATTCTTGCTTCTATAAACCTTGTTTACTTAAGTCATTAGGCTAAGTAAAAATTTCACACTCATTTTAATTCCAAAAGATATTTTTTATACAGTCTTATAATTTCTGGGGGGTTTTGTTTGTTTTTGGTTTTGATTTTGTTGTTTTTTTGTTTGTTTTGTTTCTTTCTTGGGGTTTGTTTGTTTTCTTTTTTTTTTTTTTTGTGGACTTTTTTGCTACACTTGACATGATTAGGCCACCTATGACAAAGAGGTTTGCTTTTGAGTACAGGACCTACCTCTAGTACTATAAATAATTTTCTCCAGCACGTCTTTTCCACAGTGATTATACAAAGAACAGAAATGGTTCTAATTTTGCAGGACAAAATTATTTTTCAAAACAGTCATAGTTATCAAGGATTTTTCAAAGAGCTAACTTGATTCTTAAAATCAAGTCTTAGTGCTGTACACTTAAATGGCTGCTCTGTTTGCAGGTTTCAAGTAGTTGCCATTTCCAGCCTGTGAAGGTTAGTTTTCTTCAAGCCTAAATTAATTTTAAAAAATAGATATATAAAAAAAGAACAGTATTTTCACAGTACCTTTTTCTGGTTCTCAGTCAGCTCTACAGTGAGCGCACTGATTATTCATCACAGTTCTGCAGCAGAGTACTGTAATCACTGCCTGAAAGGCTATGGTTATATACTTGTAGCACAAATAAGCAAGAAAACATCTGATGCCTCAGCAATGACAGAAAGTTAAACAAAAAGTCAGAATCAAGGAAGAAAAACAAACAAGTTTGGAATTCAGAGAAGGAAATTATTTTCTGTAGCAAAAGGTTCTTTGAAGCATTTGTTGTGATATTGCTTTTCACAACCACTTTGGATTTTTAAATGAATATTTCATTTTAAAAATAAAATTATTTCTCTGATATATAATATCATGTCAGGAATAAAGGAGGAAAGAAGAAAACTAGAGAGGTACACTAAAATCATGGCGCAAATTTGTTGTAAATTAAGTAAAGTTTTGCTTATAGCTTGCTCCCAAAAAGTGTCTCCTCAGAGAGTAACCTTGGGAGATGTCCCGGCTCAGGGAGAGATCCTGGCATGCAGCCTGGAGCTGTGCAGGAAAGCTCAGTGGGCTCTCGGCTCTCCACTGTTTATGGAAGAAGACAATTAATTCATAGTCATATTTACATAACAATAATGATGATAGTTCCTTCCCTTTGTGACTTGGGTCAGACCTTGACCAGCATTATGGTTTGGTAAGATCATTGCTCCTGTTGTACCTTGGATTTTGTGTTATCTGTCTACCCAAAAACTTGCTTTGAGGTTCTGTTATGACCACCACTGTCACAGGGAGACACACAATACTTGCTCTTGAAAACAAATTCCTTTCAGAACTGAAGTCCTCAGAGAATTTCCTATCAGTTTTCCAACAGCTCTGAGCTTACTGCAGTATATACAGCTCTGCAAACTCTCCTTCAGGGAAGTGACACTTCAGCAGTGACTTGCAAGCTTATAAAATACTTACTTTTTTTTATTTGTGGCAGAAAAACACAGATGAAACATAATTTACATGCCTGTAATCTGTTAATTGTTTAGTTATATCTGGAATTATGGTTTTGGGATGCTGGCAGTTTAATATGCAAACATAAAATAACTTTATTTTTAAAAAAGATTGTGAAATGAAGATGGAATTTTGGAAGAGCATCTTGTCGCGGGAGACTGACTGGTGAAGCACTTTTGAAATTTGTCTTGGAGTTTCTTGCCCTGTTAATGTAGTCAACCATAGCCAATGTGTTATCCATCATCCTAGGGTTATGCATGTCAGAACTTCAAGGAGGAATGCATGGCAGATTTGAAAGAGTCATTCTTTATTCAGTATAATCACACAGTGAATGACAACAGCTCCACTCCACCCTTGCAGATGCCCAATATATTTTATACTGCCTGCAACAGGAGCATTTTCACCTTGCAAATAAAGGCTTACTATGGGCGAATATATTACATTAGCTCAGCTACGCTGTGAAAAAAGTCACTCCATTTCTTTTTCTCATACCTGGACTGAAAAGCAGAGCAGCATCTCTTTTTTAAGCTTAATAACATGATGTGTTTTCCTCCTTTTTGCATGATCTTAAAGGTCTTTTTCTACTTTGATTCTGTGATATTACTTTCATTGTGATTATGGTTTGCACAATAGCATATAGGTGTGCATGTACACACATATATATATGTATAATACTTTATGTGTGTACGTCTGTATATATATCAACATATACATATAACATACTCCTTAATGGACACCATATGTAAAACACTTAGGTTGCTTGTGATCTGTTTTAAAAGAGCAGCCTGAGTCATTAATTGTTTACTGTTGAGACAAAAAGGAGACTGGAAATTAATTTTTTATATGATTTATTGTCTTTCCTTGAGTCTAAAATGGAATAAAAGCTATGCTTCAGATAAAAATTTTGCATATTTGACACCTGGTAAAGGATGATCTGGACTCCGTTGTCTAAAAAGGCAGAGCAATATAGGGACATGATCTTCATTTTTTCTGTTATACCATATTTTATAACATACTACAGCAAACAAATCTATGCCCCTTCCATGATTTTTCTAGCTATGCACTGGAAGAGAAAAATAAACTTTCCTCTTTCAAGCTCTTAATCATATCTCCTTTTTCTGGTAATAATGTAGGGTAACTTCAATAGTGAAGCAAATGGAAAAAAGTATTTACTCAGGTGGTTCACTACTGAAAGCTAATTTAGCATTTCATCAAATACAGATACAGAGGTGGTGACCTTAGCTGGTTAACCAATTTGCTTTCTTTTAAAGCTTCAGCTGCAGATATGATTTTTTTCTTACTTTTATTAAATTCCTGTATTTCCTGTTTTGTGATCTCAATCAATAATATGAACTTGAAGTCTGAAAAGGTCATAACAAATATTCTGTACATTTCCATATCTGAAAACACTCTGCTAATGCTCTCGCTGACCCATTAGTAAGGTCAAGTTGTTCTCTTTTCATAACAACAAGTACCTCATTTCTAAGGAAGTGTGTTCTTTCATTTTTAATGCAACTTGACAGTTTTGACAGGGAAAGATAAAGACAGTGTAAAATAGCTTTCAAAAAAGTTCAAAGACTAAAAAAAGATATATACATGCTACATAGCTTTTGAACTGTTCAAGAAATTGAAACGAACTAATTTATTTATGGTGCTGTATGAATGCAGATAATATGCATCTGGTATCAAAAGGATGAGACACTCAAGTGTTAGTTACAGGTCTTTGGTAATAAAAGCAGATTATGCTTACAAGTATTTGAGATGACCATTTCAACACACTCGTGCTTGTTGTTAACTTCCCTTGTTCTGACTCATGTTACTGACTCTTAAATCTAAATGTTATGGATCTGGGGAGTAATCAATATATTCACTTTGCACACATAGTGGTGCAACCCTGGCCAACAAGTCAGCACCACACAAGTGCTCACTCAGTACCACCCACAGTGAGATGGAGGGAGAATCAGATGGGCAAAAGTGAGAAAACTTGTGGGTTGAGATACAACTAGTTTAAAACTGAAAAAAAAAAAAAAAAAAAAAAGTGAGCCTAAAAAGTGAGAGGAACAAGCCAGTCGCTTTTTATAAGACTGAATGTCTCCACTCCAGTTTTAGAATTCTGCAAACTTTTTTGCTGTGCAAAGCTTCAGAAAATGATATCTACTTTGAATATTGCTTTTTCCTATTAAAATACCTGATGCAATTTTATATAAACACTTCTCATCTATAGCTATGTGTCAGTCAAACTGCAAGATTTCACTCTGATTTTACTTGATTTAGTCATCCTTGACACCTTTGTTAAAAAACTTCATATCTACCAATGTAAAATGTTATTCTTACATTCAAATTCCCAATTGTCATAGAACACAAAGAAATGCTAAATCTTGAAATTCTGATCTTTTTTAAATGTAGACAGCTGTACACACAACTCATGAACAAATGAAAACACAAGAATTTTCAGCGTTACCAGATAAAAAAGACATATTTCAGGGAATTGTTCTGGAATTCAGGCTATCCTACAAAAAATTATGCTGAAATAATGGTTATGTTTAGTAGAAAACATTTTAGGTGAAGTGTGGAATTGCTACTTTATCTCCATGAATTCAGTAAGCCAAGTTTAATCTATGAAAGTTCAAATGAAATGACTACTATGATCATAAGAAATAAAGAATGGAGGTAAAAATAATTCATTTTTTCAATCATTCATAGGTTTTAATCTTTTTTTACCTCCACTTTTACATATTCAAGTTTTCAATTTAAGATAAAATATTTTAAAATATATTTGTTTACAAAGGAATAAGTATCGGGTACAGAATCTACATTTGTATGTTAAGCAAAAAAATGAAGTGCCCTAGTTTTCCTCTTTATATCACAGTGAGTGATTGATCAGAACTTTATGCTTAGAATAGAGATGAACCTTTTTTTTTGAACATGAATTTGTTTTTGTGTCTAGGCTTTGAACTTCCTCATAAACTTAAAGCCTCGGATTTACTCTGGATAAAGCAAAAAAGTTATATTTCTTCAACGATTGCTTTTTAAGGGTAATATTAAAGATATTTTGTAAGTTCTGATATAATGATGTGATTTTACTCAGATTTCTGAGATTATAGAATAATAAAATCACAGAACTGTAGAGTAGAATAGAATAGTACAATTAATTTGGTTTGGAATAGATATCCTGAGATCATTCCCTCACATTCTGTCACTGGGAGAACAGACTCACCCCCACCTTGCTACAGCCTCCTTTCAGGTAGTGGTGCAGAGTGATAAGATCCACCCCGAGCATCCTTTTGTCCAGATTAAAAAAACAACCTCCCTCCTCCTTGTGAAACCTGTACACCAGACCCTTCACCAATTTTTTGATCTTCTTTGAACATGACTAATACACAATCACTTGTTATTTGATGAGATGCAGACTGATTGCAGTATTGCAAATGTCAAAACAATTTGTTCTGTAGAGGAATCTCTAACCTCAGACCTAGTAGGAAAAACAGTACATAGAGAGTATTAGAAGCAGAGAGAGGAACATTTCTGTCAAAATAATCTGAACATTTTTTTGTGTCATTTCAAAGAATACACCGTAGAATACACTTTGACATATCTTTACTGCTTTCTGATTGGAAAAGCAAGAGAACTTTATTGAAAATGATGCAGTTCTGATTAATTATTGATTTGAGCAAGTATAACAGCGGCCTGCTGGACATATGGGTGAATTACAGGTGTAATTAGAATGGTATGCAATTGGTGATGTCAGTCCCATCAGATGCTGCAGGAACACTGTGTTTGGCAGAAGGAACCTATGCTCTTTTCCCTGCAGGAAATAATTACTTGTGGAATAGTAGCTCCAGACAACTTTGAAATTCCCTTCTAAAAGTATTTGACAATTCAGCAACAAATATTTTGACTTTTATTTGAGAAATTACTTCTGCTGGGTCAAATTCTAAAGCTTTCCCTGGTTAATGTTCTGTAACTTGCTTTGCCTCTCTAGATAGGAATAATGCTATCTGAATCTGTTAACTGGAAATGTGTTGTTGAATAAGACATTCAGTATGTGAAGGTAAACAGAAAAAAATATTCCTTTATTTAATTTTTTGGATTTATTTTAAAAAGAGTATTGATTGAGAAAGAAATAAAACTTTTAAATGTTTTTCAACTCTTTATTTATTGTTACAGATGCCTTTTCTGATCTCAAAGAATTTGGAACGGAAACAAATCCTTTCAGAATTCTATTTATCATACAGGTAATTTTTGACCTATTTTCTTAAATCACTTTTTGTTTTCATCTTCACCTTTACCTGAACCACTAGAATAAATGTAACCTGCTTAAAGTAGAAAATAAAATAATAAGAAAGCTAAATCTACCTTCTTAATGCTACTGTATTTTAGTATAGATGGACCAAAGTCAAGCTAGACTTCAGGGTTTCTGAAGTGGCAACATATTGCTAGAAGCAACTTTTTCCTTGTATTTCTGTCCCAGCTTGGAACAAGTTATACCCTGTACCTCAAAGAGAAAATGCTTTTACAAGGTTTCCAGCCCCAGAGGGGCTAAAATCTCTACAGCAATTTAGAAAATACAGACACATAGAGATGGTATGAATAAAAAGAATTGGTGGACTTGTGGTTCCTGGTCCACTTTGACCCATCTCCAGAGTCCATGACAAGTGGGAAGCATTTCAACAATGTTCATGGGAGGTCTGAAATCCAACCTAATGCAGCACCTAGACCTTTTAAAGCCTAGAAACAACTGTACATCCAGTCAATTTTTTTAAGGTGCAATTTGTATTGACAATTAAAATAACATTTAAGGCAGTCACAGTGAGACAAAATCTTAGGGACCGAGCTCTTAGGGAGTCCAGGGCACAAGTCTTGCCTTTCAGAAGAGGGACCTAAATATCAGGCAACAGTGTGAGACTTGTGCAGGGTAAAGGCTTTCTTCTTAAGTACCACTTAAGTCTGGAGCAAAAGATATCTCCAAAAAGATAGTGATACAAATTCTCACAAGTACATATATTGATACTTGAGGTTTGAATTTGCATGTGAATTTGTATTTAAGCATGCAAGCTGCCTATAAGATGCATAATATGAGAGGACAATTTAAAACATGGTAGTGTTGTGCTGGGAATAGCTACCAAAATTATTTAAGACAAGAACATAAGGGAAATAGAGTTACAATTTTTACTTGACATCTTGAACTCTGCAATAACACAGATAGGGTGAGTGAAGTAATTGAAGAAATTACAGGCATGTCTCCATGTCATAGACTGGCCACCTGCGGGTAAATATTTTAATTTCGTATGGAAAATAAACACTTAAAACCATGATAAAAAAATCATACATTTTGCCCAATTAGTTAGAACAGGAGTTTTGCAGGCTTCAGTGATGTGCAGTACAAGTTCCAGTTCTGTAAGTTAACCACGTACATCTGCTCATAGAAAGGAGCTATCACAGCCTCTACAGAGGTCTCATGACTTTCAGAAGCAGAAAGAAACTCTGGGATCCTAAAAGACATCTCAAATGGCACAAAACATTTTGTTTAAGCAACTAGATCATACTTCAGACTTTTCCTGGTTATTAAAAAAATCCAGATGAATCAGCTCAAATATAGATATTAACAACTCAATTGGACACCTCAGGTTATAAAAAATTGAACTTCACAACTATCACTGGAGTGTGTGAAGGCCTCACACTGAGCTCAATCAGGGCACTTAAAGCCTCTTTGAGCACTTAGGGTGTGGACAGTCTACTCCATTACTGTCTCTTTTTAACAGAACATGTTTTCCTACATGTTTATATTTTCATGGTGGCATGCTGGCATCCCAGTTAAGACATGTTTACAGAGCCCAGACTCATGAAATAGCAGGTAAAGAAGCCTGTTGATTGGGGTTTTGGTTTGGATTGGATTTTTTTTTAATTTAGTTTATTTAGAAGAGAGAAAAATTGTGCTAAACTTGTCATTTTAGAAATGTGCACAACTACAACTGGAGTTGTAGACATGTGTGGAGTAAATATACCCACTGTGTAAGGCAGTATCCAAGCAGTTAGTTTAAAGATCTCATGCTGGCCTGATTAAGAAAAGAATCAGATAGTTACCTGAGAAGCTTTATAGAATTTAACTCTGATTTCATTAACACCCTATTTGAAAATATCTGTGCTTGCAGAGATGTGGCCACTGAAACTTGTCCATGTTCTAGAATTTTGGAACTACTTACTCTCAGGTTTTATTCACAAAGGTTCAAAAACTTTAATAGTAAGTTTTGAGCACAAGATAAAGTGGAAAAAAATATTGTCTATCTTAAAATTGAGTGGCTCTAATTAATTTTCTGTACAATCTACTTTATTTTGTTATGGACAAATCAGACTGATCTTGGTAATCTGAAATTTAATTGAGAAGCAGAGAATCCTGAGAATGACTTAAGCAAGAAACATTAATCAAGAGAAAAGATCAAATAAAAAAAAAGTAAAAAAAAGTAAGCTGAGAATAAAAAATGACCATCTCTTCCTCATTGACTACGGGGATTTATTGTAGCTAATAGTAGATATCTTAAGATGCTTCTATACTGTAGGATAAGCATACAGCTTGGTGTGTTTTACCAGATCACCTGGTTATCCAGACTCATTTGCATGTACTGCAGCTCCTGTTTATGCCAGGAAAAAAAAATCACATTGGGAATAAATTTCCTGATGTTTTATGCAGCAGTCAGGTTTTTTCTCAGTTACTATCCTCTTTTTATTTTGTTTTATGACACAAAATATTGTTTGGAAAAACTCTTAGACATGGCACATGTTGTTAAGTTAACTACACTTTTGCTTCATTTTTAGTCTGCATTTACTGGCTTTAATCAAAGGAAGGTTCTGAGTTGCAAAAGTGCCACTCTCTTATCACAGTTTCTCAGAGCAGCTCCTGATGTGACACTCCCCTTAGTCTTAGTATTAAATGTTTAAATACACTTGGGGGTTTTCTCTGAGAAACCTGATCAAAAGAGATTTAAGTGGAAAAACTAAACTTCTCTTTTAATTTCTTATTATTTTTCTGCTTATAAAAATTAGTAACACCAATAATGACTAAAGTTCAGAAATACACAATTGTTGCTCATCTTTGCCCACTGTAGCACAAAACAATTGTTGCTAAAGGGATGAGAAATTGACTTAAAATGTGATTAACACATCTAAGAATGATTATCTAAGAAGCGGATTAGAAAAGAATTTTTGGAGTATGTAAAATGCAAAATTCAAAAATAGAAAGTATTGTAATTAAAAATATTTATTTCTATAATTAAATCAGAATTCCCAAGAAACTGAAAAATTTTGTCATGGAAGATGTGCTACAAACACTGGTTAATTATGAATTCAGGCTGATAAAATTGACAAATCAATGAAAATTGATTTTTATCTAATCCTAGTATGGTCAGGTGAAACATTGGAGGTCACCAAAACCAAAGAAAAGACCTCTCTATTAGCTGCTGAATCCTACCCTTGGTAAGCATTCTGGTGAGTTCTTACAAGGGAAAGAAGTTGAATGACAGTAAAGTACAGAAACTCTTCTTTAAAATGTTGCCTATTCTAACACACTAAAGTACTTGAAACTGACCCATGTGTAACCTTCAGTAGTTACACACAGGCCAAATTTAAGATTCTGTAGGTGAGCACAGTGGTGTCCAAGCACCCATCAGAATCAGTAGAATGACAACAGACTGCATGAAACCTATGCAGCTGAGCCTACCCCAAAATGGGTTATGTGGAGTGGGATTCCATTCTCCGCATGAAGGCATCCTCCAATTTCTTGGCACTATGAGGTATCTTTCTTCTCAGTAGCTGTTAGAGTGATGTCTGCGTTTTGGATTCGGGATGGGAATGGTAATGATGTTTTTGTTTTTTGCTAAGTTGTGTTTATCCCAAGTCAAGGACTTTCTTTCCCCTTCCTCTACCAGTGAGGAGCTGCACAAAAGAAACTGGAGGGAGCATAGCTGGGACAGGTGCCCTGGACTGTCCAAAGAGATAATTCATGCCACAGAAGGACATGCCCAGTATATAATCTGGAAGGGGAGTAACTGAGGAACATGGCCAGTCTGTGTTCGGGTAGAGGGGACTGGCATCAGTCAGCAGGTGGTGGACAGTTCTTGTTTGTTTTCTTTTTATTATCATTACTATTATTTTTTACAGTTATGATTGTATTTTACTTTATTTTCAGTTATTAAATTGTTCTTGTCTTAACATACAAGCTTTACTTCAATCCTCTTTCCCATTCAAACAGGGTGGGGGGAGAGAGGAGGGGATTGAGTGAGTGGCTGTGTCGTGCTTAGTGTTCAGCTGGACTTAATTCACAGCAACATCTAATGCCTACTTGCAAAGCATATTATTGAAATAACATTGCAAGTGTTAGAAAGCTAATCTGTGGCTTCTGTGTTGAAAGCATTTCTATTTATATTTACGACACACAACAACTTTCTGGGAGAGTCATTTTCCAGGATAATTAAGATATTAACTTAAGACACCCAGCTAAATATAACTATTTAATTTGGTAACATTTTTTTCATGGGACTTAATTATGTTTTCACATAGTTGATGTTGACAAGGTTATTAACTGCCTCTATTTGTTTGGCAAGCAGAATGGGTGAACCTTTAATGCATCATGGGTTGACTAATTTTCTGAAGTACCTCCACACTGTGTCTTAGTTTTCTGGAAGCCAATTATTTAAAATTTTAAAATATATTCACTACAGTTTGGTTTCTACTAATCTCCTACTTAGTTTCTGTCTTAAACCACCTGTCCTCAAAAATATATATCTTTCTAAAACAGTAAAGTAGTAAGTTAGACCATAAAGGATCAATACATAGTTCTCCTGATATTTTTTTTAATGCACAGTACCTTGGTCTCTGATGCTGTTAACCTGTCCTATTCTTGCAACCTTCTGGATCTTCCTTGATTTCAACTTTTTTATTTTAATTGTTTTGCAACATTACCTTTTTGAGTTTGTGCTTGTTCTTTTTCTACGTTCCATCAACTAAGACATGAAGATTTTCAAGAAAATATCGTATTTTAGTAACATACAAGAACTAGAATTCTGCCTAACTCTCACTAAAGTAGGATAATTAAGGCTATTGATGTTAAATCCTTGTATTCTTTAACAATACATGAATAAATAGTAGTTCTTTACACTGTTTATGTGTTTGTATAAGATTGTTATTGTTTATTCTTTATCATTATAACATTTAATTTTTTTTCTTTAAAAAAGATCCACTTTTTACTTTTAATTTACACTTTTCAAATAACATTTTAAAGTAAAAGCTAGAAACTCCTACTTAGGATTACATACATGCTGAGTATTTTGTTTTTAAATGTCATGTCTTCATTAGTGATATGTTTAGGAAAAAATAATTCAAGCAATTAAGTTTTACATAATCATTTACTTATCTCTATTTCATCTTATTTTTTTACTTACTATGTTGACTCATTGTTACTAAATTTTTGTAAACATTTTAGAGTTCTATAAAAATCAGGATTGAATGTGCATAAATTTATTTTAAAGTACTGAACAGAATCACATTTCAGTTCATCACTGACTTGCACATGTGGGACACAGAATTTTGGCTGGTAAGGGGTAATGAGTAGGAAGGAGTGCGAGTGCTCTGAGCTTTCCATATCTTGCAATTAATAGGTCATACAGATAGCTCTACTTTCCAATATCTTTTTGCACAGATTTGCAAAAGGTAATTATAGCCTATAAATAAACAAAAAGTAGGTTTAAAATGTACTTAGAACTTACACTAATCCAACACAGTCATTGGAACAGTTAAATGTAAAATAGGAAATTAAAATATTTAAGAATATTAACGTCAGCAGAACAAGACAGAAAATATGTTGCAATTAGATACAGAAATAAAATATTTGAGTCTAATTTTAGCAAATGATGATGATACAAGGAATTAATCTAAATTCTGAAAGAGGAATCCAGGAAGCTATTTTGCAAAAGTAATTTTGCTGCACTATTGTTATTATACAAAAATACTGTGTTGATCTTTATTTATCTGCATTTTTCTCCAGTTTTGTTTGTAAAAAATGTTGATTATTCTTGCTGCTTTGGGGATATTGAATCAACTTGGGGCTGAAATTGGACTTTGAGATAGTAATGTCTCAAAGTGTTTACAAATTCATTTTCTTATCATTAACAAAAGCAGCATCTCCCTATGGCAGATAAAAAGTACCAGTTTAGCCTTGTAGATGGAATATTCAATGAGGCTGTAAATCTGCAATTTGGACTGATTATATGTGGAACTCAAAGAATTTTAATCTCTTTAACAATTAAGTGCCTGAACAATGTTCATATATCAGCTATGGCAGAAGGCAGCTTGTTAATAAGAGAATATCCTTTCCACCCCTTCCATATGACCTTGGAAAGTATTTTCCAGTCAAATAAGTTTCTTGAAGCCTTATCTTTTGAGACATTTGAAACAGAAACAGACAAAGCTGAGAAAACAGGAGAGGAAAATAGCTTACTGACTATAAGATTTGAGGTTATGTGTAGTGCATATACACTAAATAAACAAAATTTACATAAACAAAATTACCGTTATACCTGTTATGATGCCTAGACAGTTTGTAATGATATTAGTAGAAATACTGTTTTATTCCCCTGCTCTTTAATTTATGATTTTTTTTGTCCATACTCATTTTTTCTCATGTGTGCTCTTTTAGTTAGGAATCCTGTAGCTATGATTTTATAAGATAATAGGTGGAAACTTTTTTTAATAAGGTCATGTTGTGTTTCACAGTTTGGAAGAACAGTTTTTTGTGTTTTACCAGGCTGTTTTAAAGTATTTTTCACAAAGTCCTTGATGAAGTCTGGTCTCACCCTGACTTCACAGAATGTCTATTGGGCCATTTAGTCCACTTGGGAGATCATCTTACTGTGCCCATGGCTACTTCGATGCAGCCTCTAAGAACTGCTAGTGGCTAAAAGCCAAACTGGAGCAATAATTACAGCAACAGCAACTGCAGCAGCAGAAGGCACTGAGAAAACATCTACAACTTCCTTTTTTTCCAGGATATCTAGTCTAAGGAAGATCAGTCAACTTAAACATAGAAAGCAGGAGGAAAAAAAAAAAGTTTCTGTGAAGAGTCTAAAAGAAACAACAATATGAATTAGGTCCAAGATGTCATGATTGACAGGCAGTAATCTATATCTTTTGTCTGATGTTTAAAGAAACCCAGCCTTGTTTTCTTCATACAACCATTCCTGTCTTCATGGAGCTTCTTATTCAAAAGTGACTAAAATCTGATAAATGGAATGTTTCGTGCTGTAATAGTCATGCTTTCAGTACAAATATCGTGTAATAGTCCAAGTGACTATATTAATCTGTTTGAAATGAAGAAAATAATGTCAAAAGATATAAATTAATTTACCTACATAAAGCTTTAATTTACTAAATGTCTCCCCAATTCAACCCTGTCACTCTAGCTTGTAAACTCTATATTTCTGGTTTCTACAAAAGATCATTACACTAATGAAACTTCTTTAAAGTGTTTTGCTTTGTCTAAAAATATCACATGTATCTTTTGAAGTGATATTTTATTTCTTTTTTTCTGGCTGTTTGTCTCTTCCATAGGAGAAAACTTGCTAGAAATTCAAGAATGAATAAATCTCAGTCAAAGAAATAAAACCACAGGTATGCAAACACAATGAAAACATGCTAATTATTGGTTTTTTTTAATATTCAAGTAAATTTAATTAAGAAAAATAATATTGTAATCTCTCTGACAGTTATGCCTTTCAGTATAGACAAGTATAATTCATTCATGTGAGTTCAAAGTTTTATTTAGAAGGAGAGGAAATTACATCACTGAAATAATTAAAACTGAGTAATTTAAACTCAGTTTAAATCCATTAATATATTCTTTAGAAGACAATATCAACTCCAAGTCTTAAATAATAAAACTTAGGATAGCTCTGGCATACATTTATTAAGTAGGATCACACTGAATGAACATGGTTCTCTGAGAAGTGATTGCAGAGGCATAGTGTATATACTGCTTCAGGACTTCAGGAAAACAAAAGAAAAATAAATAAATAAAAAAAAAAAAAAAAAAAAACAACACCACAAAAAAACAAAACCTCACCAACCAACCAACCAAAAAAAAAAAAAAAAAAAAAAAAAAACAAACCAGGAAAAAAAGCAACACCGGGTATCTGTGCCTGGAAGGGATAGATTCCTTAAGTAGCTTCCTAAGTGCCCCACACTATTGAGAAGGGATGCAAAAGTAAATAATGAGCCATGTAGGGGATGACTCTTAGTGGAGCCTGTAGAAGAGACACAAAGATCATACTAATTCAGAATTGGGTAGTGGGAAACCATCACAGGCTATTAGACTGTAGCAGAAAGGAATGCTCTTCTACTTAGGATCAATTTCTTAGTTGAAGAAACTAGTGCTCTCAGCTCTCAAGTACTAATAATTTTGCCTCACTTCACAAGCAACAAACTAGAATTGGATCTAACATACGTCCCAAAAC